>NW_020837979.1:6302120-6373788 GCF_003676395.1 Aethalodelphis obliquidens | reverse complement strand
AGCCTGTTGCTCCGCAACGGGAGAGGCCACAAAAGTGAGAGGCCCGCACACCAAAAAAAAAAAAAAAAAAAAAACAAAAGAAAAAACAATGATGCTTATGAGGCATATTTCACCCGAGTATCAGCACCCCACATCGAGCTATGCTAAAGAAATCCTCACTGAATTAGCCAACCTTCTTCAATCCAATGCTGCTGGTGTGCTAGGAGCCTCCAAGTATGAATGAGTCACATTTAGTCAAAGCAGTAACCAGACGTGCCAATTATGAAATGACTGCTGCAGAGGATGACGGCTCTTCAGTCAACTAAGGATGACCACCAAGTCCCGACAAACGAAGTGAACTAATAAGCACTTTTTTGACCAGTCTCAGTCACAAAGCTTATGGGTCCATGCACCAGAAAGTAAGGTGTAGCAGGAAGACCACAGCTTAGAGTCACAGGATCTGGGTTTTAGTTCCAGTGCTGCCTTTTCCTTTCCTTAAGTACCTGAAGAGCAAGACCTCCCTTTCTGAAAGAAATAAATGTCATTTGCAGCAACGTGGATGTACCCAGAGATCATCATACTAAGTGAAGGAAGTCAGACACATATCATAGGATATCACCTATATGTGCAATCTAAAATATGACACAGGTAAACTTATCTACAAAACAGAAACAGAATCACAGACATAGAGAACAGACTTGTGGCTGCCAAGAGGGAGGGGAGGAAGGGAGGGATGGAGTGGGGGTTTGGGATTAGCAGACGCAAACTATTATATACAGGACGGATAAAGCACAAGGTCCTACTGTATAGCACAGGGAACTCTCTTCAATATCCTTGATAAACCATAATGGAATATGAACAAGAATGTATATATATGTATAACTGAATCACTTTTCTGTACAGCAGCAATTAACACAACATTGTAAATCAATTACACTTGAATAAATTTTTTATAAAAAGACCTCCCTTTCATCTATGTATCCTCAGTATCTAACAGTGCCCAGCATATGATGGGCCCCCAATGAGTGTCTGTTCAATGAAAGAACAAGAGAACATATCTTCTTTGTGTGATCTTAAGGCCCTAATGTCCTCGGGCACAAGTTTCCAAATCTTTAAAAACAAGGACATCAAAATACCTGCGGGCCTTCTACATTCGACTGTCGTGAGAGGCCAGGTGAACCAACAGGTACAAAAGTAATCTATAAAGGTAAGTTGTGCAAAGGTGATGAAGTTTATATAGGTAAGTTCTAAGTAAAGAAGTGTTCTTGGAAGGGGTATGGTGGCAGCAAGGAGGGCATTTCAAGGAGGGAACAATTATGAATAAAAATAAAATGGCCTCCAAAAGCCCAGATTTCTCCTCTGTCCCTTGAAACACGTAATCCACCTCTTGGCTTGCAAAGACGTCCAACCTACCGAGAAAGACCGCTGATACGGTTCTAACCAAAACTGAAAGCGTGTGCCAGGCTCTGAGAAAATAAGGTGCTGAAGAAAATGTGCAAACTCTTTGCTGACAAGCGTCGCCCCTCATGAATTCCCCACTTAACACAGACGGCACCACCATCCTCATGAGGCCCTAGGTTTGAAGCACCTGCCGTTTACCTATCACATTCAGTTCCTTTTATTTAATAACCCTAGGATTGGCCCACACACGGCCGAGGTCATTACTATCTTACCAACTTCTGAAAAACTCAACTTCGTATCATTACAAATCCTTGAAGAAAAGAGGGTTTTTCAGTACACCCACTTTTGGGTTTTGGGATAATAGGTCAAGTATTTGGGGAAAAAAATTTTAGCCTACCTCGAAACATGTTTAAAAATAAATCCCAACAGATTAAAGAATAATTTTGTAATGAAGCTATAAAACAAGAAGAAAATATAGGTAAATATTTAACTGATCTTGGAAGGGGCTGGCATTCTTCATCATTAAAGCCATGAAAGAAAAAACATTTGAGCATGTAAAAATTATACATTTATATACGTCATAGAAGTCCCACAAAATTAAAAGACTGAAGATAAATTGGGGAAAGGATATAAAACATGTAAGAAAAGGGGTAATAGTATTATTACATATATATACAAAGAAATGTTAGAAATGAAGAAAATGGTTTTAAAATATCAGATAATGTGAGTTAAGGACAGGAACAGGAAATTCCAAAAATAAAAAATAAAGACAGAGAAATAAAAATAACTGAACATGTTAAAAATGCAGATCACCAGTAATTAAAAAAAAAAGAGAAAAAGAAAAAAATAATGGAGAAATACCATTTTTCCCTACCAAACAGGCAAAGAACTAAAAGCATACTCCTCAGTCCAGACGATGGCACAGGGCAGCAGGAGGTCTCACTTGCCCCTGCTGGCAGCTAAACAGGTCAAGCATTTCTGAAGGGAAATTTGGCAATATATCAAAAACTGTATCAAGGCTCATATCCTCCAAACAGGAATTCCATTTTTAAGAATTTTTACTAGAGGAATTATCAGTGATATTTGCAATGACTTCTGTACAAGAATGTTCACCACAGCTGATGTTCATGTAACAGCTAAAATATTAAGAGAAAAAAATCTCAATGTCTAACAGAAGAAGAGTTAAATAAGCTATGGTGCCTTCACGTAACTGAGTGTTATGAACCTGTTTTCAAGCAAAATATCATACTTAACGATAAATCCTCACAATATTAGTGAAAATGCAAGATTCAAAACTATACGGGGTATGATCCAAACACGGGGGGAAGAGGCCAACAGGAATACACATTATATCCATTTGGCTCTGTGAGAAAATCATGGACGGTAGTCTCAACTTGAACCTTGAGAGCCTTTGTGTTTTTTTGTTTGCTTTTTGTAATTGTTTGTAATTTGTAATTGTTTGATTTGGGTCTCTGCTGACTCTGAAATGGCATGGATAAAAGAAAGACTTTCAAAATCAGTATTTCAAATTATAAAACTCTTAGCTTTATTTCTTCTCACCTAAAAAATCCCTATCAAGCCATTAAAGGGAGAGAAAAAAAAAAAAAAAGGAGAAAAAGGCAAAGACAATCCAGGAATCATTCCTCTGCAATGAAGTCCAAGACAGAAGGCTCAGTAGGCCCCTGGGTGGTCCTCCAGAGGACACAGGACACAACAGAGGCACCCACGGACACTTCCGGTGAGCAAGTGTGTCTGAACCCTGCCTGTGTTCCCACCATGCTAAGGGCACTGCATGGTCTTACTCCCCCAGATCTCAGCCTAAAGACCACCTGGCCCCTTACTGCATCCTCTCCAGGATTCCAGCCTTCCAGAAGCCAACTTAAATTTTCCTCAAATTAAAAAACAACCTGGAGATATCAATGAGTCCCCCAAACAATGAGCAAGTGTGTATGTACCAAAAGGCAAAGGGCTGCAGAGAACAAAAAGTGTTTTACAGAAAGACACAGAAAAGAGTGAAGCGTCTCAACCATTTTGTGAAGTAATAATACACAGAGAGCTTTATTTCTCACATATTTCATAAACACTGGAGAGACAGTGAAAGACATCATGCAGCTTGCAGTTGCAGGGGAAAGAGGCTGGGCACCAGTCCAAATCTTCCCCTGATTTTACCTCTGAAACATAAATGCACAGAAAAGAGGCAATGTAACAAAGCACTCAAACGACAGAATTTTTATCTACAGGTCGTGGGACTATGCAACACGTTTATTTTCTTCTTTTTAGCTCTTCTACTTTTGAATTTTCTTGAAGTTAGTCCATCTTACTTTTATAATGAGAAAAGACTCTTATGAGAGTACTTCAAACTGTAATTAGGTAAATGAAATACTACCTTTGTTATATCAGTTTCCTGCTCAAAATCTACAATGGCTTCTTAGGAGCTAGTAGCTACCCAATCAAATTCACACTATTTCCAGTATTTTCTATCAGACTTGATGATATCCAGACACCTAAGCATGACGTAAAAGCTCTCCCCGCCCCCCTGCCCCGCCCATTGACCTACCTGCCTCCTGACCTCTCTAGCCAAGTTACTCTGCTGCATGTGTCCATGTCCTAGAAAGAGCAGATTGCTCCCCCATGCATTGGGTTCCTTTAGGTGCACACGCCTCCTGTCACTTAGCTTGAAATTCCTCTTCTGTGTCTCCTCCCCACGTCCCACTCACGGTGGGCTCTGCTGGAAGTTCCTCCTCTCCTCTAGGGGCCAGTCTCTCCCATAACTAACGGCCTGCTACAGGTGCCTGGGGCTCACATCCAGTACAGATCGCTTTCATCCTCCCCTCCCCGGCCAGACTCTGAGTTCTGGGGCAGGCACTCATCTTTGCTCTCCCCGCACCCAACTCAATGGCTAGTTCAAAAGGGCACTGAATACATGTTGTGAAATTGAGTTTTCCTCTTAACTGTCCTATGTCTTCAAAATCTCCAATACAGCAAGCATCTGCCTCAACACCACTGGCCACTTCAAACCCAACAACCCTACCTGCCACGCTTTCTACCTGGAATTGCAGCCACCCTCATGCCCCATAAACTTCCTCCTTCCTCATGACCTCGTCACTCCTTCACAGGGGGCTTCCACCCCTTTGACCCCACTCTGCTGACCTCCGTATGCCCTTCCATCCTCATCTTCTCTGGGGGACCTTTCTAAACTTGTAGTCGGGGCTTCCCCGGTGGCGCAGTGGTTGAGAGTCCGCCTGCCGATGCAGGGGACGCGGGTTCGTGCCCCGGTCTGGGAAGATCCCACATGCCGCGGAGCAGCTGGGCCTGTGAGCCATGGCCGCTGAGCCTGCGCGTCCGGAGCCTGTGCTCCGCAGCGGGAGAGGCCACAACAGTGCGAGGCCCGCGTACCACAAAAAAATTAAAAATAAAAAATAAACTTGTAGTCATTTGGACCCTGTTTGCCCAGTGTTACGAAGTACTATGGTAATTATTGCTCATAGCCCCCCCATTAGTCTGTAATCTCCCTAAAGAAAGAAAACATGACACATTACTTGGAATTCCATTTGCCCCGAGTCCCTGCTAAGTGCTCCACACAAAGAAAGAGTTCCACCCCAATGACTAACATTCCTTTGCTCCAAGAAAAGTCCAATCCAGCTGAGATGCAATCATTTTACTAATGCAGCCCGTATACAGCACTGAGTTTTTTCAAAGGGTCCAAATGCTGCTGGAGACCTCCCTCCTGTCAGTAAGGGCAGAGGGAAAACAAGGGAAGGGACCCCTTTTCTAGCCATTACATCCTTATCAATCCCATCAGAGGCCCACTATGAACCCCTGATATGAGCAGATGATGAGATAGTAACAAAAACTGGCGTTAGCATCGCCAGGTCTGTGGCCCCTGCCGGGTGACAGCGTGCAGAGCTGGGGCACCTGCCCCCTTCACCTGACACTTACAGGCCTGCCTTTTCTTTAAAGCATTCTCTCATGGACCATCACAAGTGAAAGCAGTGTTTGAAAACATGGCTTCAGGGCTTACGAAAGTGTTGTTTTGCCAGACTGGCTGGGAAGTCAGACTGAACAATGATGGAAGACGTCCCTGAGCGGACAGAGCCCTCCTTGGCTAAACCCTCGAAGGAGAAAAACAAGGATGTGAGACTAAAGGATGAAAACCTCCATCAATTGGGAGATGTACCTTTGACAACAGTCAAGCAGACCCGTGTTCTGGCGGCAGTCTGTCGCATCCTGCGGCAACGTTCCTAACCTCGTGATTTTTTTCCCTTTTATTAGGATTTTTTAAGTAAAAAGAAAAGTGAGAGCGTTTTCAGTAAAAAATAATAGTCATATAGAAAAAAAAAACCTGTAACTGTCTCTTCACGTTCCCTCTATTACAACCATATTTCCATGTGTCCTTGAATCAACAGAACACAGAAAAAACTAAATCTTACCAAATTCTAGTCTACGAATTCTAAAAAAGATATACTTCAATCTCAACACAAATAGCTCTTAATCCTGAAGAGGACGGTCTCCTTCTTGATCACCCTAACGTTCCTACTAAACCAGCGCAAAAGGAATCTTGAAATGCTCTAGATGAATATTTACTATTCCACATCTCCTTCTGCCCTGGAAAGAGCTACACTTTGACTTTGAAGGAATTTAGCAATTTCTTCTCAAAAACTGAAAGGCGGCATAGAAAGGCAGGAGAAGCACAGAACTTAAGGTCTGCACATCTGGGGGGGAGGGGGGACTCAGCTCTACAACTTGCCAGGCATCTACCTTAGAGAAACAATCAGTGTCTCTATCGACAAGGCAAGCTAATAATGCTGATACTCCACATACTCTTTACATTTTTGGAAAGACAAAATAAGAAATTGCTCGTGCCCTATGAAAGCGTAATTCAAGTAGAAAAGCAGTGTAATAGTTATCAGTGAAAGAAAAACTGGTGCTAATAGCGCAACATTAAAATCTGTAACATAGGTTCTTTGGGGAGTTGAAATTTGTCTCCACTACTACTAAATTTTATTACTGAGCTTCTTGAAAAGTCAGTGGGACTCCCCTGGTGGCACAGTGGTTAAGAATCCGCCTGCCAATGCAGGGGTCACGGGTTCAAACCCTGGTCCGGGAAGACCCCACATGCTGCAGAGCAACTAAGCCCGTGCACCACAACTACCGAGCCCTTGCGCCACAACTACTGAGCCCATGCGCCTAGAGCCCACGCTCCCCAACAAGAGAATGAGAGGCCCACGCACCGCAAGGAAGAGTAGCCCCCGCTCACTGCAACTAGAGGAAGCCCGCCTGTAGCAACAAAGACCCAACGCAGCCAAAAATAAATAATTTTTAAAAATAAAGTCAGCAACTTTAAGAATTTGAAAGCACATCTGAATTAAATCTGAATGTGTTATGAGTGTTTATGCAGTGGATTCTCTGAATGGTGGTGAAAGGGTCTGGATGACCAGTTGAGGACCTCTCGGTCTTTATTTCTTTTACTCCCCAGAGGTGAGGAGTATATAGACCCAACACCAGCTCTTCAGGCCAAGGGCCCCATCATCCCGGTAGGTCAGCCCTGTCGTCTGGGTGACAGCCTCCCTCTTCGTCACCTGGAAAGTTGAGCCAATCCAGGACTCTGGGTCTTCCGAACACAGCCACACTGAGCTAAAAATATATGCAAATGCACTGTCTCAGGACGATGAAAGTCACGTGGGATTGACGGTTTCACCAATATCATGTCCACAGAAAAGTTCCGTACAAGCATCCTAAGCCTGTGGCACCCTCCAGTTCCACCAGAGCAGCAGACAGGTCCATACAGAAGCTATGAAACAGGCCTTATTGCACATGTATGGCTTTCACCACACCTGGACTTCAGGAAGGAGAGTGTTTCTGAAAAACATCTTGGGAAACACCTCACTCGTAAGTAAGGATTATATATGCCAGGCACTGTCAGTGCTTATCTACGAGACAGTGTAATACTAAGCAAAATATTCTGTTAACAGTAAAAGAAGTGCTGCAATTTTCATTATGGAGTGACAAGTCAACTCACCTTCAATGCTGTGTTCAGATGACAGGCAGGCAGCTGAAGCCAGAGTTTAGGCTTCTCCAATTAATCCAATAACCTCCATGCCACTTACCCTTGGAATTGGCATTAGGAAAGCCCCATGTGCCCCCAAATCATATAAATTCCATAGTTTCCTGTTCATTAGGTCCAGGTTGGCCTACGCCGGTATGTCATATTTTGACATGTAGCCACAAGGGACATACAATCACAATTAAGGGGAGACTTTAGCTAAAATTGGCAGGCCCCGCTCGAATGAACAATTTATGCCCACACAGGGGTAAAAACGTATATAGCTTCTCCAAGTGATGAATACTAAACTGTGAGAAACACAAAGAGATATAATTCATTTATTAAGTTTGCATAAGGTATCTCTGCACTTCCAACCAAACACACAGAAGGGGTGTTCGCATCACAGCAAGGACACAGGATGTTATTACAGGTAATTGCATACAGACTGTCAATACTACAATCATCATGATGTTTACGGAATAAACCTGCAATGTTAATAAAATCCTCTTCTTCCTCTCCCGCATGTAACCCTCCCCTGGTTTCCCTGTGCATTTAGAATAAATGTCACACTCATCATTGCTTGCAAAGCTCCAGCCTGTGCTCGCTCCTGGATCCCATCTCATGCCACCCCCTCCCCATTCCACAACCTCTCCAGGCCCCTGGCCCAGCCCTACCGTGGCTCACCCTGGCCCTGGCTGGCGGGCCTTCTTTGCTTGTTCTTTGTCCTGTGGTGAGCGAAGAGAAAGGCCGCTGTCCTTGTTGCTTCCCTTGTTTGAAAAGCTCTTCCCCACACCTTTGTGCGGTTAACTTCTCAGATCTCGGGTCAACCTCACAAGTAGGGCTTCCCCGGCCACCCTAATGAGCAGTGCCCTACACCTGCAATCACTACCGTGTCCCCTATCGCCCTTTCTACTTTCTGTGTAGTATAAATCGATTTCCAGCTGAAATTTGCTGTCTGTTGATTATCGGGCCCACTAAAGTGGAAGCTCCAATAGGAGAGCTGCTTGCTCTCCGTGCAGTTTCTAAAACAGTGCCTGGCGCGCAGTAGGTTCAAAACAGGTGTTTGTGACATAAATAAACGCTGTGCTGGAAGATGGGTAAAGCAAGTTACAGACATGACCATCCACACCCTTGAAGCTATCTGATGATGAAGAAACAAATGGCCCAAGAACAAAAAATATTTTTAAAAAATTTAGCAGTTGCATACTAAATTGTGATTAAACCATCAAAGTGAGCTGAATGTATCCAACTTGAACAAATTATTTAATAAAAATAAGGACGTTCGTACAGAAATGTGAGTGGCCTGGGCTGGGAAGGTGTTCTGAGGTTTGATGATGAAGAACCTGGTGAACTTTCTAACACAGTGTTCTGGACTGAATATTTGTGTCTCCTCCCAGATTTGTGCTTTGAAGTCCAGAACCTCCTTTGATGTGATGTATTTGGAGGTGGAGGCCTTGGCAAGGTAATTAGGTTTAGGTGAGGTCATGAGGGTAGGGCCCCCTGATGGGATGAGTGTCCCGATAAGAAGAGGAAGAGAAACCAACATCTCTCTCCCTCTCTCTGCTGCATGAGGACACAGCCAGAGGCAGGCTTCTGCGTACCAGGAAGAGAGGGCTTGTATCAGAAACCAAATCTGCTGACACCTTCATCTTGGACTTCCAGCCTCCAGAACTGTGGGAAATGAATGTCTGTTGCTTAAGCCACCCGGACTCTGGTGTATTCGTCATAACAGCCTGAGCTAACACACATGGTGTCTGGTATGGTACCTACGGCCTGGAACATCAGAGTTGCTCAATAAATATCACTGAATTTTGAAATATTTAAACTAAGAAAACCCTGAAATGATACTGTAGCCTTCTCAGCAAAGTTTTAAGGACCACTTCTCTATAATCCCTACTGATCTTTCTAGCATAAATATGGGACACGTGGATATTGAAATTAAGCAGGAGAAAAATCATCTAGGGACGTAGGGATGACAAAACCCAAAAGAGTTTTTTTTTTTTTTTTTTTTAAGTAGGGAGGACTTTTTTTCTTTAGCCTCACAAATTTCAAAGAGGCTTCGCACATGCAAACAGACTCCAGCTTTTTCACGTTCCTCGTGCCCAGAAACTGGGACATTAGGATGCCAGGAACCCTTTGAAAATCTAAACCATGTGATAAGTGCAGGAGAAGCTCTCAAACAACCACGAGAACTTCTGTGGAGCTGCCAAAGAAAGCCAGATGCTTCTTTCAAAAGAATAGATGGAGTTGGCTTGGGAGAAAACCTGTGGCCTCAGCCTCCAATGAGAAGGGCAGGTGGCATGGTGTGGTGTGCCGTGCGTGTTCCCGGTCCCCTGGGCCGGCATCTCCTCCCACGGTAACACCGTGTCACCACCGGGCTCGGTGGCCCGTGCAGGACACGGGGCTCTCCTGCACGGGATGACAGGGATGGGAAGGCTTTGGTCTGGGGCCGTGCAAAACGAATCCCATACAATTATGGGGAGAATGTGATATTGAAAAAGATGTAAAATTGCTTCACTGCACTTGAGGTTTTCATTTTCAGAGAAATTGAACAGAGATGAAGAAAAAAAGAAAAATCTGCGTTCAAAAGGGGTTTCACGATGCAGGATACCAGGAAATAAAACATTTTTTTTAACCAGTATGTACAACAAAGAGCAGGTGTTTTTACTATTGCCATCTACCAAACCATAAGGTGTGTGACCTTCTGCCTTAAGTATGAGCTTTTCAAAGATTCTCTTCACGTGCGTTCATTGTCACACCCTCTTGTGAAACTAGCATGATGATCTGGCTTGAAATGATGATTCCAAAGGGCTTTTGTAGTTGTTATTGAGGGGCTTTGTGTTTTAATTTTTTAAGAAAGCCTAGACTCCTTTCCTATACTTGCAGCTCCTGATGGAGCTTCTGCGAGTTTAAATTTGCTGCCAAGATTATTTTTCCGGTATCTGTAACACTGGCGGGCCCCTGGAAAGCCTGTGTGCCCTGGGCTTTCATAACTACACAGCTCACACCTGAGTTATCTCGCCTCTGCTAATGACATCTCATAGCACTGCTTCCTTCCCATCCGGCCACGAGGCCACATGAACCCAGCCAGGAGCCGTGACCATGGGCAGCAGGGCCGCCCTGCCCTTCCTCTCCACCTTACCGCGCCTTGAGACGGCTGGGCTCTCCCTCACTCGGTCAGTGCCTGGAGGGCAGGAACGCATCTTCCGCGTCTGCCCTCTCTCCGCACCTCGAAGAATCCTCTCTCATGCAAGACGCCTCGTAAACATTCATTTCCTGGCAGGAACAATATCTGTATATTCATAGACAGTGACACGTTTCCAGTGAAATAGCTTTCTGTTTTCATTTGCCACTGTCCTCCAAGACACAAATATTGGGGATGGTACAAAGAAAATCTCGATGAAAATACTCAATTTATGCAGCATCACCGCTTCTCTCTCCTCCTTTACATCTATCTGTATGAGTTACAGAGGGCCGTGAATCTCAATGTCATTTTTCAAGATTTTTTTTCATTCTCAACACACCGCAGCAGTGCGCTGTCCTGAGTCGATGCGGTAGCCAACTGCAGAAAGAGTCAAATCCCCAAAGCAATAAATAGAAAGCCATACGATCTCATTCTTCCCTCTGTGGGTTGGCCAGCTGTTTGCTGGTTCACTGGCCGAGGGATGTTTATCACAGCATTCAATTTTCGTTGATCCCTGAGATTTAGTTTGGGGGAAGTTGATATGTTTATATTCCTTCAAAAATAACCCATAAATGTGCCAAAGAGGAAAAAGATAACAGTACTGTCCATTCAGAGGCCCGCAGACCCTGCCTATTCCTCTGCTGGTTCACTGTCCCGCAGGTCCCATTACATGAAGCCGTGAAGCAGACCTGAAGAGACTGGTAGGAAGGGTCTGGAGGGAAGGGGGTGACCATCTGCTTTGGGAGAAAGAGCCTCGGCCCAGAGACTCCCAAGCACCTCTCCAGCCTAACCAGCCATCCTCCTAAAACTGAGGGCTGTCAGAGAGCGGGTCGCAAAGGAAGGGGGAGAAACCAGCCAGGGCAATGGGTGGGGGGCGAGCACGGGGGAGGGGGCGGAATTGGCACTCTCTTTTAATCAAGCGGCCAGTGGTAGCCAGAGCAGATGTGAAACGCCCTCAGAAAAGCTGGCCACTGATGAGCTATGCAGCAGCTGAATGGCAGCAGCTCCCATCCACCAGCAGCAGTCACATTTCCACCAGTGTTTGTGTTCTGCCTCTAAGACAAAGAGAGAACAGCCCAGCAACTGCAGACAAACTTACTTGCCAATAAGAAGTACAGAGATCATTACTGAGTTCTCACTGTATGTCAGGTATTCTGCTAAGAACTGCCTGAAATCTTCCCCCTAAGGGTACCGATATTTATTATTCTGGGTATATGTGTGTATGTATACGTATTCAAATATAATTTCTAACCTACTCTACAATCCTACATATGTGTGTGTGTATGTATATATCTTCATATGTACTGATAATTTCTAACCTACTCTACAATCCTGCTTTGTTGGTGTATCAGGTTTCTCCAAAGAAACAGAACTAACAGGGTATGTGTGTGTGTGTGTGTGTGTGTGTGTGTGTGTGTGTGTGTCTACATAAAGAGACCATAATGAATTGGCGTGTGCAATTACGGAGGCCAACAAGTCCTGAGATCTGCAGGGTGAGCTGGCCACCTGGAACCCCAGAAGAGGTGAGGATGTAGAGCGATTCCACCTCCCAACAAGAATGTAAGCTCCAGAACTTGGTAGAGACTGAGTCTAGAATTCTCCAGGTATTACTGAGTACCTGCTACGTGCCAGGCTTAACAAGGACACAGCACAGATCCCGTCCTTATAAACCTTTCCATCCTCTACCTCTAGGATAAACCCCAAAACAACCTAAATGAAATAAACTGAAAAATTTTAAAACAACTCAAAAATAATCCACAGTACACAACCTTGACAATTTTTTAAAAATTCAGAATGATGAAAACCTTGAGTTAAAAAAAAATCAACTGTAAGATCTAAGCCCATGTTTATCAGGGCCATCACACTTAAGTTCTTCATTCTATCATGAGTGTACTGATGAAATTCTCTGAAAGGAGTAAAACCTCATGTCCTTTGTGACAAATTAAGCTGCAAAGCTGTTTCCTCTTATGCTCTGGTTTCCCGCTTATATTAACAAGGGGCATAAAAGAAAGCCTTTAAGATAATATTTATTTGCAGAAACAAACATTGATTTGGAGCACTCAGAGGCACGTATGTGCCTGGAGGGGAAACACTTGAGGGAATCTGAATATTTTATCATGCCGTGGATATTATTACCCTCCTACCTGCATATCTCCCCCTTCAACCTGCTCTCAATCTTTCGCGTCTGTCTCTACCCCCGACCAGAGCCCTGCCAGGGCGCACCTGCCCATTACCCACAGTAATGACACCAGTAAATATCGCATTTCACCCTCTGTCAGAACTAAGATTACATAAACGTGACACATTTCAAGCAGGAGCGCGTCTCTGTTGTTTACAGTTTAACAAAGATAAAGCCATGATAAACACCGGAAGCGGCAAATCAAGACATCTACCGTTGTGCACTTCTTATTCCTCTCAGGGCTGAACAAATGTTAATTATAGAGAATTTGAAAATGAGACTTGTTAGTGTCATTTTTAATTTAGCATGTTACAGTGTAAATGTTTTCCATTGTGTTAATTTACACCTGTTCTCACAAGCTTCATTATTAGGTTTACAGTGGAGCAGCTCTCTGTGACTCTGGAATTTGCTTAAAATGGCAGAAACAATTACTAATTAGAAGGGCATGTTTACTTTAATGATATTTATTTCCTAGTCTAGTTTTGTATGTAATGTACTATGGAAGTGTATGATTTAATTAGCGAAACCCATTTATCACAAGCAGTTTCTCAAAAGAGAACAGCTTAAAAAATACAACAGATTCATTCAGAGTTTGATAAATTCCTTGGATGAAAAGCCTACAGAGTGACACGTCTCTACAGGGATCTTTCACTCATAAATTCAGGGCATTTCCCCACTTCCGTTCCAACCACTGCAATAATTACCAATGGTAAGACTTCGACTCTAATATTTTTCATGCAAATTTTAAGAGGGGGTGTCCAAAATTTTGAAATTTATAGGCTCAAAAATTCAAAACCTGCGTTCAAAATTAACACGGGCTTCAACTTACTGATATTCACACTCACCAATTTCATCTGTATATTTTAAGTATACAAAAAGCAAATTCCTTTTGTTTTTAATATAAAGGAAATGGCTTTTTCTCCCTAGAGTCATTTCTCTGGAACCCGAAGTATAATTGACATTTTTCCCTCCAAATATTGGGGCACAGTTACTACCAACGGAATAACTGATTCACAAAAAGACCATCCAGTAGATATTACAACTCCTGGGAAAGACTGTTGGAAAATAGGACATTCACCTGGTCTCAAAAGACCACCCCAAAGGCTCTTAATCACAGAAGGAATTGCCTTTTAGAGTGGAGAAATATGTTCAGGAAGCAGCTCTCCCCAGGTGGCTTTCTTCAATCTTGTAACAGGAAACAACTGAACAGATACAGACTGCAGGACACTCCACAAGAACTAGCCTGGACTTTTCCAAACGGCCAACACCACAAAAGACTTTGAAAAAGCCGAGGGAGTAGTCTAGATTTAAAAGAGGCTAAAGAAACGTGACAACTAAATACAATATGTGATCCTTGATTGGATCATGGATTAAAACAAAAACAAAAAACAGCCGTATAGAAAATTACTGGGACAACTAGGGCCACCCGAATGCGGACTGGGCACTAGATAATATTATCATATCAAGGTTAAATTTCCCTGGTGTTTTAATGGTAACAGATTGTGTAACAGAATAAGCCAATTCTTCAGAGACACCCCTGAAGTGGCTCAGGATGAATTGTCATGATGGGCAACCTTCTTGGAAATACACAGAAAACAAAGTGAGAGCTGGGAAGGAAATGTAGCAAAATGGCAGGGGGCGGGGCAGGGGGTAAAGGTCATCACAGCATCTTGTCGCTTTTCTATAAACCTGAAATCAAAGGTTGGGAAAGTATAGCTAACCCAATGGGCTGAGTGGGAGGCCAAATTAGAAATATTCTTCCTACAACTTCTTACATGCAGACTTTATTCAAGAACTATTACTGCACGTCTTTGAGTGTAAGCGTTTCAGCATGATTATTAGACCCACTAAAATAGCAGGTACCCTTGGAAGTGGCTTCACAGTCGTGTTTCAATATATAGATTCACAACATTCCTATGAAACACGGTCTAAGCACCTTACATTTTCGGACCCCAGAAAGAATCCATGCTACAGAGCAGCTGAGACATTTCCCATGAAGATTCATGCGTCCATCCTGAGTGAAGTAAGTCAGACAGAGACAAATATCACAGGATATCGCTTATATGCGGAATCTAAAACAAGGGTACAAGTGAACTTATCTACAAAACAGAAATAGAGTTACAGATGTAGAAAACAAACTTATGGTTACCAGGGGGTAAGGGGGGGTAGGGATAAACGGGGAGTTTGGGACTGACATACACACACTACTATATATAAAATAGATAACTAATAAGGACCTACTGCATAGCACAGGGAGCTCTACTCAATACTCTGTAATGACCTATATAGGAAAAAAATCTAAAAAAGAGTAGAGATATATATATGTATAACGGATCCACTTTGCTGTACACCTGAAACTAATACATCATTGTAAATCAACTATGCTCCAATAAAATTTTAAAAGAGAAGACTCATGCACCCCACAGCCCAAGGAGAGGTTCGGTATTTGATTCTGTTAGAAAAGCTGTATTTAAAGAGGGTGTGTTGTTTAATGTCAAGACACTCACTCTAAGTTCCATGACACCATATTCTACACTTGTATTCTTCATAAGTAAAAGTAAACACTGGTACATGGAGATTTTGCCCAACCAAGAGAAACCCCTCAGAACACTAAAGGGCAGAGTGTTGCCCACGCATCCCCAAGCAGTGCCGGGTGAGTATCCGCAACCTGCTCTGGACCACACCCACGAACCCCCATACAGCTGGCGAGGCCGACCATCTCCTCTGGGGGAGGCCCGGGGCACTTGGATTTATGTGGACTCACGGCCAGCGGGGGCCGGTCCCACTGTCGTCGGGCCCACAAGAAGACTCGTCATTGCTCCAGTCCTCCCTGTTCAGACAAAAGAGCGTACACATGCTCTCTGTTACTCCCTGAGAACGGGCCTAACGAGGGAAGTCAAAAGGTGTTTCGATAAAGAGTGGGAAAACCCAAGCTGAGCCCCTGTGATGCATCTGAGGAAGGTGCAGAGGGCTGCCAGTAAAGAGCTAATGAAGTCATGACGCCTGGGTAAATCTGCAGCTCTGCAGCCTTTAACGACAGTCTCCACACCTACAGCACTGGCACATTCCAAAACTGAAAAGCTTCTGGACTCTCCCACCTCCAGAAAAGGAAAGAACTGGAATGAGGCAACGCTTGCAGGAGAGATAAGGGAAGCCAAGAGTGAATCTGATGGGGCGGCAGCATCTTCCCACCCCTCTTTGCCAGGCTGTGCAAAGTTAAGAGGAAACAACTAACCTGGCTCCCATTTTTGACCTGTATATAGAGTCGAAGTTAAAACCCAGGGTGCTTGACAGGCAGACACTGTGTACGTGTCTGCATGTGTGTTCACCTCCTGGTTCACATATGTACAACACGCACTGGCATGCGTGCTTCAGGAAGGAACAACCCCTTAAGGAGATGGCTGGTGAAGCAGGTAAGTTTCAGCCAAATGTAACCTTCACCTTAGAAACCAGGAACTGGAGTAATTAGATTACGATCTTTCCAACACTGTGGGAGAGATTTGATCAACTGCGGCCAAGATCAGTTACATTATTTGGTTTACCTAAGTAACGGACCCTTAAACGCAATCAACACTTCTCCAGGCTGTGAGTCTTCGAGACCTGAGATGCATTAAACAGAAACGCAAATGCATCTTCAAAGGGCCTTAGGATGTTCGATCAGGGGGGAGGGGGCCTGCAGAGGCGGGAGGTAAACAGACATCTAACATCATCGCTGCATAGAGTCTGCCTTTCCTTCACCTCATTCCTGCGCTATTTTCATGTTTGTGTAGTTCCTGTACGAATTAAATGTGTTTTACTGAAGATCCTTAATCCTGGGATGCGCAGCCATGCCACTCAGTTTCTTTTTAAAATTTCAGTATTAAAACTTCTTTACGGGGTAAAGAATAAGACCAAGATTGCTCTCGATGCTCAAGGAAATTCAGGAAACTTAAGTAACCTGCGAAGGTCTGAAGAGAAATGGCAGAAGGAGCTCCCCATCTCCTCTCGCCCCTCCACGAATGGATCTAGGGAAGGGCAGTGGGGGAGTCATGCCCCGTTTGTGTGGCGAGAGCACCCAGAGCTCTGTCCTGCCTCCCGAGACTCCACTTGTTTGGCCTGGATCCAGAAGGTCCCCGTGGTACATCAAACTTCCCGACTGTCTCCACTTCCTGCCCCACCCTCGTCCAAGTGCAGGAGCTGGGTCTAGCGATTGTCATTCAACTCGGTAGGTCCATTTACCAATTCTTATGGTTTAAACCCGACAAATCCTGTACTTGTACATCCAGACAGAACGCTCCGCAAAGCGTGCTAGGTCCACCCACCAGCATCAGTTCCGTCTCCTGCGGGGGCTGGACAGGGATGCTGGCACCCTCGGGTACCTGGGCACCTGCAACGCGCAAGCCTCTCCCCCGGGATTTGTTTAGCACACTCGTCATAATGAGCAAGTTTAAGCCACGAATTCCTGACTTGCCCCAAAGGAGGGCTTCCATTAAAAGGGGTGGGGCAATGTGACAAGAGGGGAAATTTATACCAAGAGGCTTCTTTGCGTCGCTTTTAAGTCTCTTGGGTAAGGATGAAGAGAAGCTGCCGTAATTTACAACAGGTAATCAGAGTCACTCGTGTTTACCTCTTTTCATCAATTATCTTCCTCTTGCTGGCAGCTGAAAAATTACATTTCACTCAAAAGTCAGCCTGTTGACTTTATTTCGACAACACCTGAAGTGCCCGGTGGCAGTATGTTTGTGAGTTTCACATTTTGCTGTGGGACGGTCGCTGAGAGCTGACTGTGTGTGCAGTCTTCTGAATAACTGTATTAGTGGTCCTAAAACCAGATGGGCTCAGGGCCAGCGGAGTGGATGCACGCAGGGGCATTCCATTACAAACGCATCTAGGCTTTCGGTTCAAATAACTTTCCTCCAAAATGAAGAGGCACGGACCTCCCTGGTGGTGCAGTGGTTAAGAATCTGCCTGCCAAGGCAGGGGACATGGGTTCGAGCCCTGATCCGGGAAGATCCCACATGCCGCGGAGCAACTAAGCCCATGCGCCACGACTACTGAGCCTGTGCTCTAGAGCCCGCGAGCCACAACTACTGAGCCCACATGCCACAACGACTGAAGCCCACGCGCCTAGAGCCCGTGGTCCACAACAAGAGAAGCCACCGCAATGAGAAGCCCTCACGCCACAACGAAGAGTAGCCCCTGCGCGCCGCAACTAGAGAAAGCCCGTGCGCAGCAAAGACCAACACAGCCATAAATAAATAGATTTTTTAAAAAAATGAAGCAGCAGCACCCGGAGCTCTGTCCCCTCATCTGTGGAATGGGAAAACCAATGTGGAGTGCGCACAGCTGGTTTGGGACTAGGAAAAACGAATGCATGCGAAGCACCTAGAAGCGTCTCAGACACAAGGTTAAGTGCCTAGGTACAAGAGCAGTAACCTACAGCAGGTTTCCCTTTGAGGGTCTTGCACAGTTCTGGCCATATCATCTGCTGATTCCACAAGAGGAGGCCATGTGCCCAGAACACACAGGGAAGCCCCCAGTGGAGCTCCTGCCGGCGGCCTTGCACTCGCCTAATTCTGCATCCGGCATGAATCCTGCCTGAAGATCCCTCTTCCTCATGCTCCTGACAGCATTAAAGGATTAACTAGCACTTGCAGCTCCGTGAAGAGGCCTGAAGGGTGTTTATGTATGAAATCCAAGTACGTGAGCCCGTGGCTGTCACCTGGGTGCACCCTGACTGCCTCCGTATCTAGTTGATGGATTGGTGCCTCAGATCAAGCGCTGTGCTTTCCAGTGGCTGCAGTGCTTTGTCCTGCTGAAGGCCTCTCGTTCCTAAGCACTACTGCTTCCGTGTCTAACAGAGTCAGTCTAACCCTGAGGACTGGAGAGGATGCTAGCGGTCATCAGCATGCCCTCTCCATCCACCGGCCCGTCTGGCAGGAAGAGCGCAGGGCTCCCTTGGCCACTGGGGCACCGTGGGCACCTCACATCCTCTGAGACTGTTTTCTCAGGCATGAAATGAGGATGGTGTACTAGGTGGTCATTGTGATGGTTGATTTCTGTGTCAACCTGATGAGGCCACTGGGCGCCCAGACACGTGGGCAAACATTATACTGGGCGTGTCTGGGAGGTGTTTCTGGATTGGACCAACATTTGAGCTAATAGCCTGAGTAAAGCAGACTGTTCTCCCCGACGTGGGTGGGCCTCATCCGATCCAACGAAGGCCTGGATAGCACAAAGCAAAGCTTGACCTCCCCCAGAGGAAAAGAGAATTCTTTCCGCCTGACTACCCTCAAGCTGGGACGTGGGCTTTTTCCTGCCTTCGGACTTGAACTGAACTATGGGCCCTTCTTGGGTCTTGAACCTGCAGGCCTTCAGCCTGGAACTTACACCACCGGCCCCTCTGGCTCACTGGCCTTAGGACTCAAACGAGAAATCACTGTCTCCTCTGGGTCTCCAGTTTGCTGACTGACCCTGCAGAGCTTGGGACTTGCTGGCCCCTGTAATCACGTGAGCCAATCCCTTACAATAAATCTCTTCATATATATAAACACACACATTCTCTTGGTCCTGTTTCTCTGCAGAACCCTGACTACCACAATCACCAAGGGTATCTGCGTTTCTAAACCATGCGTAATGGTCATCCAACCTCTGCCTGCACACCTCCCAGGGAGGAGACTGCCTTGCCTCTCACAGCAGCTCACCCTGCTTTAAAGGAGGGTGGTACTTGGGAAGTTCCACCCCTGAGTGAGAATGCAAAGCTGAATCAGCCTTATTCTCAGCATAAGGACCTTGCATCTAACAGGTGTGATCTCACCTGACCAAAGCACATATAGGGAACCTTTTATCCTTTAACACAGGCTGAGACTGCCTTGGTTGTTATTTGTTAGTTTTGTTTCGTTTTGATCTTCCTGGTTATATCATAATGTTAGTAACGTTGAGGCTGTAGTGAACCCTCAGCCCATTTTCACATGAATCACAGTGAGGTGAAATCACCACCCAATATTCTGCTCTGCAGGGGACAGCTAGTGCGGAAGGGCAGGACTTCACATTGATTGTGATAACCAACATCATTTTGTTACCTTAGGAGCACAAACTGTGGAGTGATTACCTTGTCGTCTAGAGGACTAGCTCATCCCCTCCCCTCCCTGTCATCCAGAGACTGGATTAACATCTTTAGCTCCAACAGAAACAGGAGGTGGCTTCAGGCCCCCATAGCACTCCCCATTCCGTCCCCCCTCCTGGTCAGAGGCCACCAGCCCCGACAGCACATTACAGCACTCCCCATTCCGTCCCCGCTCCTGGCCAGAGGCCACCAGCCCCGACAGCACATTACAGCACTCCCCACTCCGTCCCCCCTCCTGGCCAGAGGCCACCAGCCCCGACAGCACATTACAGTCACCTGGGACTCTTCAACATAAATGCCAGGCTCAACCTCAGAGATTCCTATTCAGCTGGGAGGGGAGGGGTTCAGGCATTAATTAGAACTTCTTCTTCAGTGATTCTGATGTGCAGCTGGCCTGAAAACCAGGGTTGTGTCCAGGTCAGGGGTCAGCAATCTTTTTCCGTAAACAGGCAGAAAACAAATACCTTAGGCTGTGTGGGCCATCTGGTCCCTGAGGCAGTTGCTCAGCTCTGCCCTTGCAGCATGAAAGTAGCCGTAGACAACACATAAATGAGTGTTCCGATAAAACTTTATTTACAAAAACAAGCAGTGAGCTATATTTGGCCCACAGGCCACAGAATGTCAATTAATCCATTCCTCACCCAGTTTTTTGTTTTTTGGGTTTTTTTGCGGTACGCGGGCCTCTCACTGCTGTGGCCTCTCCCGTTGCGGAGCACAGGCTCCGGATGCGCAGGCTCAGCGGCCATGGCTCGCGGGCGCAGCCGCTCTGCAGCATGTGGGATCTTCCCGGACCGGGGCACGAACCCGCGTCCCCTGCATCGGCAGGCGGACTCTCAACCACTGCGCCACCAGGGAAGCCCTCCTCACCCAGTTTTAAAAGGGTTCTTGCACCAAATATAAACTCATCAAATTGTGTTGTCACCCAGCTCACATTTCTCTGACGTGCCATGTCACGAGGGACTCGCAAACGGCTTGGTGAGATCAATATTCACTCTTATCTGACATTCCCTTCCTGTATCAAACTAATAATCCCATCCAAAAAGGAACAAACTTGTTCTTTGAGAATCCTTTTTCTCTGCCAGTAATCACTGCTGTTTTTTAGATGTTCACAAACATCTGTTTAAGATTGCTTCTAGAATTTCATCAGAAACTGACTTAAGCTTACCCATCTGTAGTTTCTAAACTATGCGTTTCCCCCATTGAAAACCAGGACATGTTCACTGAAATCATTTGCAATCTCCAGGCGTCCCTATTCTCCGTGATTCACAAAATAGCATCTAAAGTGTCTCCACAATCATATCTGCAGGTTCTTTCAGTGCCCAGGAGACCTAAATGCATTTCTAGCAACTCTCATGATCTCTTCTATCCTGGGCTTTAATTTCTCCAAACCATGTTTATTCTACCCTTTCCATTTCAAGATCACTTTTCCTGATAAATATGATAGAGTCAAAACCGGAGTCAAGCAGTTCTGCTCTCTCTGTGACATCTGTTTGCACCACACCATCTGTTCTAAATGAGGCTGTGTGTTCTCTCTCTTGGCTCCAAATACAATTGTTCTAAAACCTCTCTGTCCAGGTGGCCGTGCCTCCTGGGCTGCCTAGGGCAGTCAGGTATCTATCTTTGGCCCTGAGGTAAATGGTAATACAGTCCTTCACTCTGAAAAGTATCCAGTCTGAACAGCCAGTTCCTGGGAAAAAGCACAAGAAATGGAGGCAGACCGCGTTTCATAGACTTGCTGGCTTCCCAGTCTCTCACCCACCCAAGAAAAAGAGTGTGAAGTCTCTATAGCCAAGCTGGGTTCACTTCCTGGACCTGCCATTTACTAGCTGTGTGACCTTAGCCTAAGTCATTCAGTCTCTAACTCTCGACTCAATGGAATCTTCGTACCTATTAAATGCCTACCCACCTGATTTCAGCCCTTAGCACAGCACTCATGTCACGGAGGAAATGCTCAGTGTGACCTACTATTAAGAGCATCATTATCAGAGATATTCATTCCCTCAACTCCACCTCCCCACGATCTTGTAAAGTCGCTCCCGTCTCGTTGAAGAAGTCTATGTCTTCCCTCGAAAGCTGGGCTCCTCAGAGGAAGTTTCTCCCCTGGCACAGAAGCAACCTGCATTAATAACCTACCTAACATGAACTGCTCTGGCAGGAATGCAAACGTATATTCCACGAATCCCTCAGCATCACTGTTCCCTGGAATCAGGATAAATGACTCGCCTGCATGGTTCCCTTGGGAACACACCCCCAAAACTTGGGGGATTTCAACTCCCAAGGATGGAGAGTAAATCACACCAACTAGAAAACGCAATGACTACATTGCAACAAAAATGCAACACATGTACAAGAGACCAGAGAAAAAGACTGTCTGAAGGCATATTCGAGTACGGGTATTAGAAAAAGGCCCACACAGGAAAAAAAATGAGTGATACCTGGGGTTTCAGCACCAACTACAGAACTAGCAACCCCTTACTGAGTGAACTACCATACGCCAGGAAATGACATACCAGGCATTTTGTACATGTTACCTCACATATCCCTCTCAACAATTCTGCTGGAGAGAGAGGCTCAGAGGACTCGATGGGTGCCTAATTGGTAAACGGCAGGAAGAGAGTTCACCCCAGTTCTCCTGTACCCAAAGTTCATGCTCTTCCAGACATACGATGCTATTTTCTTATGAAGACAATCCAAGCCTGGTTTTAGACGCAGTTGAAAAACAAAAAGCCTCCAGGAAAAAAGCGAAAGAGTAAGATTTACTCGCATTTTAGAGAAATCTATGAGCCTTGTTGATTAGGTGGATGGCTGACCTTTAGCCGGCCATTTGGATGATGGAAGTCAGATATCCAAGGCTGCTTTTTACACAAGACGTACAAAACAGACACAAGGCAGGTAGCCTGAAGCAGGGAATTACAAGGAATTATATACATCCAGCAAACTCAGGAAATGTATCATTTTTGACACATCCTGTGTACCAGAGAGAAAGTGAGTAAACACCGTGAAGTGGCCCAGAGTTGGTCCTGAATTTAGAAGATTGGGTCCTGCTATGGACTGAATGTTTGTGCATATAGTGAAACTCTCATCCCCAGTGGGATAGTATTTGGAGGCAGGCCCTTTGGGAGGTGATAAGGATTAGCCGAGGTCACGAGGGTGAGGCTTCTATGATGGGATTAGTGCCCTTATAAGAAGAGGAAGAGACCAGAGCCCTCTCTCTCCCCACCAAGTGAGGATACAGCAAGAAGACATCCATCCACAAACCAGGAAGAGGAATCAGCTGGCGCCTGATCCTGGACTTCCCAGCCTTCAGAACTGTGAGGGATAAACGTCTCTTGTTTAAGCCACTCAGTCTATGGTACTTTTGTTACAGCAGGCTGAACTGACCAACAGGCTATACTAGTCCACACACTTGTCACATATGTGACCTTGTATTAAGACATTTGGCGTCCTTGAGCTTGAGCTTTCAGAAGTTAAATTTCTCTTTGAAACTGTATGTCTTCTTTCAACAAATGATGCTAGAACAACTGGATATCCACGTGCAAGAGAATGAAACTGGACCCGGTGTTGGGGAGCCCTAGGACCACCACCAACGTTCAGATATTTGCTGAAAGGACATGGACTCAGTAGAGTTACACTCATAACTAGATGTATTACAGCCGTGCAGGAAGGATACAAAGCTGGATCACGAGGGAAAGATAGAAGGGGAGTCTGGAGGAATCCCGGCCAAGGCTTCCTATCCTCTTTCCCTCCCATGAGGGCTCGTACAGAACACACTTTTCTCCCAGCAACAAAAATGCAACAACACATGTACAATGTTTCTGCCCACAGAAGCTCATTATAGACTCAGCACCCCAGGCTTTTGATCGAAGCTGGTCTTGTAACTCAAACCAAAACTACAGACAGCCCCCGCCCCCATCCAGAGAGAAAGCAAGAGATCTCTTCCTCATACCAAAATTAGCTCAAAATAGATCACAGACCTAAATGTAAGAGCTACAACTATTTTAAAACTCTTAGAAAATACGGGAGTAACTCTTCATGACTTTGATTAGCAAAGCTTTCTTAGATATGACACCAAAAGTATAAGTAACAACAACAAAAAACAAAGTAGATTTCATCAACATTAAAACCTTGTGTGTTTCAAAGACACGCTGAATTAGAGAAATTATTTGCAAATCATATGTCTGATTAAGGGACTTATATCCAGAATTACAAAGAATTCTGGCAACTCAGAAAAAGAAAAATAACCTATTTTAAAATGGGGAAAGAATCTGTACAGACTTTTCTCCAAAGAAGATATTTAAATGGCCAATAAGCACATGGAAAAAGTGTTCAACATCCTTAGTCATTAGGGAAATGCCAATCACAACACAGTGAGCTACCACTTCACAAGCACTAGGACACCTATAACGAAAAAGACAGATCATAACAATAGTTGGCAAGCATATGGAGGAATTAGAGCCCTCATACACTACTGGCGGGATATACAATGATGCAGCCATTTTGGAGAACAGTCTGGCAGCTCCTCAACCCGTCAAACATAGCATTACAACATCTGGACCACCAATTCCCCTTTCAGGTACACACCCAAGAAAACTGAGAATACATATTCACACAAAAACCTGTACACAAATGCTCAAAGCGACATTTCTGTAACAGCCAAAAAGTGCAAACAACTCAAATGTTCATCAACAGATGAAGGGATAAATAAAATGTGGTCTATACATTCGATGGAATACTACTCAGCAATAAAAAGGAATTAAGTACTGATAAGCGCTACAACTTGGATGAACCCTAAAAATGTTGTGCTAAGCACAACACAAATAGCCACACATTATATAATCCCCTTTATAGGAAAGGGATAGAACAGGCAAATCTGTAGAGACAAGAAAGTAGTTTCGTGATTTTTCTAGGGGTGGGGGTAGTGGGGAATTTGGGGGGTGATCGCTACAGGGTACAGGATTTCTTCTGGGGGTCATAAAAATGGTCCAAAATCGACTGTGCTGAGGACTGCACAGTGTGAATACACTGTATGTGGACGAGTTGTATGGTATGTGAGTTATATCTCAATAAAGCTATTTTTTTTTTGAAGTGTATGTCCATTCTTCTAAATCAAGGCAAGTTAACAAAAGGGCAATGAGAAAACGAGAGCTAATTTTGATCCAGAGGCCACGTCAAGGCTCCCTCTGGCTGAAGAGTCAGCCAACAAGCCAGATGTCAGGACCGCGAGAAGATGGCCCAGGACCTGGCCCTGATGCCCTGCAAGTGTCTCTGAAGAGGACAGTGAAAGCTTTTCTGGCAGGAAACGCAGCAGCACCCACAGGACATGCCTTATGACCCCAGCCATACGACGTGCTTCCTTAAAACCATAAATAAATTAAGTTCTGCATGACCACAAACGCAAAACACACACAACTAAATGTATTCATCTGATCCATTCATCAATATTTAAAGAGCACCCAGAGGGTCCAGGAGACACAGCTGATGATGTTATGACCGAACAAAGTGGGAAACGCACGCTCCGTCCTTGTTCACTTCAACACTGGCCTCTGAGAACAAATAATGTCATTCTAACCTGCCTGCCATCCTGTTACCCACCCACTTGTCACGGTTATCGTCATTTGATAGGTAGTAAAAATGTTGGATGAAACAGTGAAAGTCCTGGTGGCACACAGGGGCGCGGTACCCACCAGGTAAGCCTTCTGTGTGTTTCCTCATTAGTCCTCACAATCTCCCAGTGTGGGACAGAAATCCTACAGATGGGGATACTGAGGCACAGGAGTGTTCATTTGCCTGAGGTCACACAGCTACAAGGAATGAAACTGGGCTTCAAACCCAGTTGGTTTGGCTCCAAAGACTGTGCCCTTAACCGCGGCGCTAAATGCTGTCCACGTAAGGGTGCCACATTTCCTCCACAATTTCCCATCTCTTCTAGAAGGTGGTCAAAGGTTTGGTTGAAGTACAGATAAAACACACAGAATATTTCTCAGAGCTATTAGGAAAATTGTTTAAATACCTATGTTTGTTTAATTGTATTTATTTTCAATTTTTGATTGAAATACACTTGTTTTACAACAGTTTTAGAGGTAAAAAAAAAAAAAGCTAGACAGCTAGTACAGAGAGTCGCTTGTATTCTCCATCACCCAGATGACCCTACTGTTCACATCTTACATTACTGTGTACACCTGTCACAACAAAGGAACCAACACTGGTACACTGCTATTAACTAAATGCCACACTTTTAATTTCATGACGTTTCCCCCCGACATCCTTTTTTCTCTTCCAGGATCCCATCACATTACAGTCTGTAGTCACAGCTCCTTCACCGCCTCTGGTCTGGGACAGCTTCTCAGACCTTCCTTGTTTTTGATGACCTTGACAGTTTTGAGGCATACCAGTCAGGCACTTTGCATAATGCCCCTCAGTTTGGGTTTTACGGATGCCTTTCTCATCCTCAGACTGACATGACGGGTTTTTAGGAGAAGACCACAGAGGTGAAGTGCCCTTCTTCTCACGTCTCATCAAGGACATGTGCTGTCACATGACTCACCACTGCTGACACTGACCCTGACTGCCTGTCTGAGGAAGCAACCACCAGGTTTCTCCACCGCAAACTTATTCCCCCCACCCTCACCATAAACTGCTCTTTGGAGTAAGTCACAAAAAGCAGCCCACACTCCAGGCATGGGGAGTTAAACGCCACTTCCTTGGTGGGTGGAGCTATATAAGCATACTCGTAGTTTTTAATGGGGTTAATCTGTCATGACATTTAAAAAAAATAAAACATGCCAAATGAGCATGTACTGCCCTGTCCTGTTTGGTAGTGACCCTGTAGGGGTTCTGAGGGCTCACTGCTCATTCTTCTTGGGTCTCAGAATCTCAGTGGGTAAGAGGTACTTTCTACAAGGTGATCAAAAAGTGAACCAACCAGCTTGCGGAGAAAAGTCGGAAATCCGTTCCACTCTAGAGGATGCTTAACAAACAAAGGGAGGTGAGAGGAAGTAGAAAAGCTATCCTGTGCGAGAGGAGGTGACACAGTCTGTATATGTTCATATGGACAGTTATTAAACTGCAAGTTTCCAACGAGCTCCCAAGTCACAACAGGTACATACATAGTCCCAAAGTGAGGTGTCAGGCTTCTCAGAGGAACTTTTCAAGGTTAATGTATCACAGCTATTTCATGAGTTTTTATACCCTCTGCCTACTCTAAGTACAAAAAACAAAGGAGGTCAGGAAAGAATTTCCTATTTATTTTGAAGAAAAAAAGCTGTGCTGTGATTATCACCACTGCCGCCACTGGGGTTCGGTTGGGGGTAGCAAGGTCAGGTGGAGCGTCCACTCTCACTTCAAGTCTCATCGGAGAAGCTCCGAGCAGAAAAGCACAGCCGTTGATGAGGTTTCCCTAGAGCCAGGGGGCCTACTGGATGGGAAGCTGACCCCCACCTGAAGGCCAGCTCGAACTGCTCAGCAATACCTGCACCCTCATACCCACTCCAAAGTGGAACAAAGGGGCCTCAACCTGGGGGGCCAAACATGGAATTTATGGTGGGCATGATGGCCGGAGGTCACCCTGAGGCTTTTTCCAGGGGATGAAGTGACCCCCAACAGGGTCTGGACGGAGCAGACCTCCGTAAAAATCAGAATCCATGCGAGACTTGGGCGCAGCTGAAGGAAAAGGCTGCCCCAGCAAGGAAGCTGCCCCAGCAGGGGAGCCAAAAGAACACCCGAGTGAAAGTGGCTTTAAAATCAGCTAAGGCTTCCCAAAGGAGGTAGACCAGCTACTCTGGGAGTCTACCCGTAAAACAATCAGATCCTGAATAAATAACAATTATATTCTGCTGGGCTCAGAAGAAACAAGAAAAATTGCCAAGGGGCACAAAGGAAAAGCAAACAAATGAACAAAAAACCCTGGGCAGTGAGCACAAAAAAGGGGAAGGTCCTGTGAGGTACAGCGTTGCTTTCTAGGCAGCCTTCGGGAGGGCGTTAGTCTGGGCTCGGTAGCAAAGCTAAAGGGAAACGGCTGGGTTCCACCGGGGCACTGAGAAGGGGGTGAAATTGGTCTCAGGACAGCGGCACTCACGGCTACCTGCAGAAGCAAAAGCAAACACCCTCCTAGGAAAGCATGCTTCAGGCCCCATGGGCTTTCCTATCGATTAAGATCAACCAAATATAAGCTAGCAATCAAGGCTTCCTAAATACACATAGAAACAAAGCAACACCATGAGCGAGAGGCAGAAGAAACGACAGACAACAGATTTAGATGACCGTGCATTTCAGAGGTTTCAACTGCCAGGCGTAGACTAGAAAGTAACTACATATTAAGTATTACAGAAGCAAAAGACAGAATCGCAAAAATAAGTGACAAGTTACTATCCAAAATGACTGGGCAGGTCCGGTTTTGCAAGATGGAAAGAATTCTGGAGACGGGCTGCACAACAGCATGAATGTACTTACAGCACTAACTGAACTGTACACTTGGCACATGTTAAGATGTTTGTAAATTTTATGTGTATTTTATCACAATTTTTAAAAATGATGAGACAGATTTTAAAAGAACCAAGTAAAATATTTAAAAATAAAAACAGTAATTACTGGAATTTTTTAAATCACTAGCGACATTATACAGCATATGAGTCAAAACTGAAAAGAATTAATGAGGAAGGAAGAGCTGAAAAAGATGAGACCTGAAAGGCGATTCAGAGAGACCAGGAGGTGAAAATACAAGAGAGACATCAGCTGATACGGAGAATACGATGAGAAGGGTCTAAAGTCTAATCACAGTCCTGAAGAAAAGAACAGAAAGGATGGAGGAAAGCGAATACGTATTCAAGGAGATAATAACTGAGACTTTCCCAGAGGTGATAAGACATGAATCCACAGATATACTAATCGGGGTAAATAAAAAGAAATCCAACCTAGACATATTGTACTAAAATTGAAAAGCACCCAAGATAAAGAGAAGATGGCAGCTTAGCCCAGAAAATACAGAGCCAGCTTTTGACCAGACCGGTCAGGTAAGAAACCCTCTGTATTTCTCACAATTAAAGTACCTTCCTTTCCTCAACTCCTTTTCTTTCCCAACACAAACCCAATGAGAAAGGACAGTTAGAACACAGCAGGGAAATGAAAAAGGCACCAAACACACCTCCTCTCCCATAACGAGGATGGATGTCCACAACCATGCCTCGTGCAGGAAAAGTCTTAGCTTTGGATGAAGGAAGTTCCTCAAGGGTTTATTAACCTATTTTTTTTTTTATTGGCGTATAACTGCTTTACAATGTTGTGTTAGTTTCTGCCGTACAACGAAGTGAATCAGCTATACGTATACTTGATCATCCATTCCAACTGCTACCAATTTGAGACAGCGTGTTTTCGACTGACCCAAATGTCCAGTGTAGAAGGGTATAAAAACAGACTCGTGGGCTTCCCTGGTGGCACAGTGGTTAAGAATCCGCCTGCCAATGCAGGGGGCACGGGTTCAAGCCCTGGTCCGGGAAGATCCCACATGCCGCGGAGCGGCTAGGCCCAATGAGCCACAACTATTGAGCCTGCGCGTCTGGAGCCTGTGCTCTGCAACAAGAGAGGCCGCAACAGTGAGAGGCCAACGCACCGCAATGAAGAGTGGCCCCCACTCGCCACAACTAGAGAAAGCCCTCGCACAGAAACGAAGACCCAACACAGCCAAAAATAAATTAATTAAAAAAAAAAAAACAGACCCGTGAGTTAGCCTTCCTCAATGCAAAGTGTGTATTAAATTCTTGTTACTTCTATAGTGCAAGCTGCAGAAGAAATCAAGACTATCTCCCACCATTTGTTCTCCCATGGATGGAAACCACAGGTGGCTTGATACATGAGGCCTGTGTAAATACAAAAATAATCACTGTGCAGGATAATTTCGATGCCTGCACTCACCTCCACTTCTACTTCTATTCTAATAAGCAACGTATTCACCTGCCAACTCGTTGTGAATAGCATCTACTCTAAAAATCCTACAGATGCATTACGATGAGATGCTCTCCTTAGACATCAGCTAGCCAGAAAAGAGGATGAGATAATGAAAAATACCCAAGGGAAGGAAAATCCCCTTTTCAGCTGGTTTAAGTCTTGCCGATAGTGTGCACACAGCATTTCGCATCTACCATAAAGCTCCTCAATTAGTTCATAGACAAGTTAACCTCTTAACTCCCAAAAAATATAATTCATGAACATTTTATACCATGTGGCATCCTGCTGGCTATTATCCATCATTTACAAGTGTTATTTGTCCATAAAAATGACACTAAATTTTTGAAAAATGACACCGCGCTGCCTGCTTCTGGCTGTGTTTTAACAAATGGTACCCCTGCAAAAGGCTTTAAGCTGGATAAGAAGCAATTAGTCAAAGACACAATAAATATTTTTTAAAAGGATATAAATGATTGCTTGTCCAGATAGCCAAATGTCTAAAGGCTGATACACAATAAAATAAGGGTTAATGTAAAAGAGTCCACTTCATTATTTATGGTTAATAAAGTTAATCAAATTCACTGCTTCTTACTCATGCATGCGTTTAAACAGAAACACGAGTATGATATGCATATTTATGGAAAGCAGCCCAAAAGATCATTATCTCTAAAAGAAAATCCAGCAAAAAAAGAGATGCCTAAAATGTTGTTGTTTCCTCTTACAACATAAACTGTTTCTGCCTCAAACACAAACATTTATTTTAATTAAAACTATTAAGCCAGGCTTCCCTGGTGGCGCAGTGGTTAAGAATCCGCCTGCCAATGCAGGGGACACAGGTTCAAGCCCTGGTCCAGGAAGATCCCACATGCCGCGGAGCAACTAAGCCCGTGTGCCACAACTACTGAGCCCACGTGCCACAACTACTGAAGCCCACGTGCCTGGAGCCCGTGCTCCACAACAAGAGAAGCTGCCGCAATGAGAAGCCCATGGACCTCAATGAAGAGTAGCCCCCGCTCGCCACAACTAGAGAAAGCCCGTGCACGACAACCAAGACCCAATGCAGCCAAAAATAAATAAAATTTAAAAACAAACCAAAAAAAAACCTATTAATGCAAATAATATTTTCCACAACTGACAACAATGACTAAAACATGAATTCCAGGATTAAATATTAAAATAATTTTTGGAGAGAGAACATATAGTCAGAGCCCTTCAATTTTCCTTTTTCTGGTATCTTATCCACCTATCCTAGAGTATTTTTGTTCTTCCACTCAAAAATCTAGTCTCGAAAGATATACTGAGATCTTTTTAAAACAAAATTAGATAAGCATGAGCTCATCAATCAGCAATTTCTTAATGCGTTATCTTCAAGTGACTTGGTCTTTTATGTCACTTATCTGCTTAAGATTAAGTGTGAAAGAGTTCCCAAGAAAAGAAGATAGAAAATTAACTTCATTTCATAATAAGTTCTCCAATCATGTCAGCAGACAGCTGACATTACTACAGCTCACACTTAGAAATCCATGATTATATACACTGGTTAAGCAAGAGAAGACATGACAAAGGGAATTATACAGTGGTGAAATTCCCATGAGGCACGTTTGTAGTCAATATTGCTAAACAGGAGCTCACTTGTAGTTAAAAAACAAAAAAAACAAAAAAAAACACACACCTCCAGATATTTTGGGGGTTAGTCACTTTTGAGGGGAAGGAAACAGGAAATCAATGCAATTTGTCTTACAAGAGAAAAAGCCAGCAAGAAATCAACGAATTATAACTATAACTCATTTATTACTTATTTTGAAAGTGAATCCTGAAATTTCCACATATCATAAAATGACAAAATAGTATTGAATCAAACTGAGAGTAGAATATTTGGGGGGAAGGGGTGTTTAGTAACGAAGGAGCCAGTGGCAAACAGACACAGGAAATGAGCCCAACTGGGTTTCCACACCCTTTTCTGTCCCGTGCCACTGAATAAGGTCTAAAATGCCACTTCTAATCTTATTTTCCACTTCTTAGATGTATTTTATTAACTCTTATTGCACAGTTAAATATTCTAATCAGCACATTGTAGACATACAGTTACTAGACGTTGATTAGACTGAAATGTGTTTGTAATGGTCTGTAGTAGAAAGTTCTGGCAGACCCAGTGAGGGCTCATTTATTTCTCCACTTATAATGACTACATGTTAATACACGATGACCTAAGCAGTGCATCACTGCAAGAGGAAGAACATTCCCTCTTCCATCTTCTTAAAATTACTTGGAAGAAATGAGAGATCTTTTCTACTCCAAATGAGGACCAAAAAATGTTTATCATGTCTGGAGTACCATCTGATTTTCAAAGCATGTGCTAGTGATCTATTAACTAATCCCCACAGCGTCTCTGCAAGGAAAGCTAGAGAAAATACTGTCTGATATGGATGTCTTACAGAGGGGAAAATGGGGCACAGATCTTCAGAAAACCTGATGACAGTCTGAGAGCTTCGACAAATGGAACCTGGAGAAAGATAACACTTTTATTCGTATCTTCAACTCCAGGGTGACAGACTCCCTGAAGGCAATACTGCTCATGATCATGGGCAAGTGCAGGTCGTTGACTTGTATCTTCACCTAAACCCTCCTACCCAAACCCTCCTACCCATAATTCTTTCCCTCTCAACCAGGAAACTTGAAGATCTGTTCATACTTTCGCTTAGTTAAAAGTGGCGCTGCTCAAAAAGCCAGATGGATAATCATAAATCCCCCGCCCCCTGGGAGATGTATAAAGAGTTTACTTCTTAGAGTCCAGTCTACAGCCAAGGAAAGAGCTGGATAATCTGCAGGGGAAGCAGTCTCTTATCTGTTTCCTTCCTGAGTACAAACAGAGCCAGCACACAGACCCAAGTATGCGTGTATGCCTGCACACACGCCCTTCTTCAAGCTCATCTGAGATCAATTAAGAGAGTTGTTTCTGAGTGATCTGTCTGTTCCCTGCAAGGTCAGAATTTTCTGGTAAATATTTCTGACAACTCCACCCTGTTTAAACTAAGAGCCACAGCAAAATAAGAAACAAAATAGTCCGCTAGAAAAAGAGTCTAAACTCCATGGATAAGCCAACAGTGGCATTGAACAATGGCAACTAACTATTCACAACAGCATTACATTGTTTGATGTAACCCACTTCTCTAGCTATCTCAAGACTCTGGGTAGGCAATATTATTAGCACCCCTCCTCACAAGGCAGGCCAAGGACACCTATTAACCCTATTTAGGAGAAGAACTTTGGCCCAGAGAATTAAAAGACTTGTCTAAACTCTAAATTGGTAACAAGGTAGAGAGACATGAATTCAGGTCTCCTAACTCCCAGCTAACTAAATGACAGACAGCTCAGAAGAGTTAGAGAAAAGTCAACACGGAGTGTCAGCTGTTATTTACATGGCCTACAATAAATGTTTGTTCCAAAAAAAAAAATAGTTCAAACAAGATGGGAAAGAGTTTAAACACAAAGGGCTAAAGGGTTTAATGTAGGAGAAAAATATGTTTGCTTTTCCTCCAATGGAGGAGCTGGTCAGGAACAGTCCACTCTTCTGGAAAGGTTGGCCTGGTGCTGCAGAGGCCACGAGACCGCAGGCCACGTGGACCTGAGATGCCTGCTGCTTCGGCACAGCTAACTTCTCTCTTAATGCCCCCAGTTCCATTCTTTTAAATCCTGCCTATCTCTGCCCTGGAATGTGAGTGATTGCTTTTGACAAGCCAGGTTCAGATTTGTGTTATAAACAACGACCAAGTGTCCAAATTCTGATACAGAGCTAAGTGATAAAGAAGAAAAGAAAATTAACTGTGGGTCTGGGGAAGCTAAGAGATGAGTGATGTAAGTCAGACAGACAAAGACAAATATCAGATGATATCGCTTATACGTGGAATCTAAGAAAAATGGTATAAATGAACCTATTTACAAAAGAGAAATAGGGTCACAGATGTAGAAAACAAATGTATGGTCACCAAGGGGGAAAGAGGGGGGAGGGATAAATTGGGAGATTGGGATTGACATACACACACTACTATATGTAAAACAGATAACTAATAAGGACCTACTGTACAGCACAGGGAACTCTCCTCAATACTCTGTGATGACCTATATGGGAACAGAATCTAAAAAAGAGTGGATATATGCATAACAGATTCACTTTGCTGTACACCTAAAAGTAACACAACATTGTAAGTCAACTATACTCAAATAAAAATTAATTTAAAAAAAAAGAGAGAGAGATGATCCCATCCTGGGGAGGAAGAGACACACCACACACCCTTCCCATCAAGCTGGGGAGCTTCTGTGGTTGATACCTTGGTTGTTTGCGGGGGTTATGGTGGGATTTCTTTGGCGGGGGGTTCAGACCTGACACCGGACACAGTTAGCCCATAGTAGGAAAGCCTCAGAAGGAAGAAGCTGGGATGATCTGAAAAGCACCTGTCGTGCCGAAGGAGGGCTGGATTTACCCTGGACAGCTCTAGAAGGCAAAGCCAGTAACTGACAGACAGGAATATGCATGCCCAGGGCCGAGAGAGCTTGCTAACCATCAGAAGCTCTCCACCACAGCAAGGGTCGCCAGCAAACTGGAGGCTCAGATGCCCACCGTCAAGGGTGTCCGGAGGACACTCCCACGGGGAGAAAGACGCCAGACACGATCAAAGCGCAGATTCCTTCAAATGCTAGCATTTGATGGTGGTTTTCAAATGTCTCTGCTCAGGCCCCACGACGGTCACCTCCAGAGGATGAGCCCTGCAGTCACAGAGGCCTGAGTCCAGTCTTGGTCCTCCCATCTCTTAACTGTGTGACACGAGGTGGCTCTTCCAACCAAGCGTGGCCTCCAAGCCTGGGTGTTTAGTAGAACCAGCTGGGGCAACGACTTAACCGTAAAGATGCTCCCATCCGTACTCTAGAACTTCTAAATCCTGCTCTCCAGAAGTAGGTCCAAGAATCTCTGTTTTTAAAAAGCGTCCCAATTTGGAGAGCCAGGGATAAACTTTTTTAGCCTACACCTTCATTTGTGAAATAGGATTAATGTTAGTTTTTGCCTACATGAGTCATGAAGATATTTAAAAAGGATGACAAATGTAAAACACTTAGCATCGCGCCTATATCTAGTCAACACGCACAGTCCCTTAAAAAAATGTGTTCTCTGTAGTACAAGATCAAGCTTAAGAGCGTTCATTGACTGAAAATGAGGGCCGTATGGCTTACGTAGAGTGAATGTGTAGCCATCTCCTTTTTTTAGCCTGTTTCCCCATCCTTCAGGCACCATGGATGAAATCTGATGCAAGAGTAGTTGAATCAGTTGAAAACAATGCCTCACCCGCGTGAGTATTACCTTAATTTCACAAAGAGATGCATGTAAAAGTCGAATGCAGAACTACATAAAGCCTGTGACTTTTTGCTCTTTTATAACAATTAGAAGCTTAAGCTATAAATTCTGTACAAAGTTGAAAACTCATATTTATTCCCACATACGCAGGTGAAAGATAAAAGACCCCATTTCTCTTTTTCCCTTTATCAGGCAGTCACACTCACTCCTTTAAAATCCTGCAGGGCGTTCAAGTGGAAGAATTATGCCGTCTGTCGTTTCTACTGCCGCAAATGGCTCCCATTCTTTAACTGTAAAGTTGCCTCTAGACTCAGGGTGAGAGTTAAAATACCCCCAGACAGAAAGGAAGAAAGGAGGTCATTGGAGCAATTTATATCGAGTGAAAAAATGTCTCCTGGATTTCTGCATCCCTCGTTGCGAGTTATTAGACTGTTTCTGTTTGGGTGGTTTTATACAAAAAAAAAAAAAAAAGTGGTAAAGCGTGGTCATTTAAGCACACCTAAAGGTTAAACTCCAAGCAGCTGATCTGTACATGAGAACAAGAAACTGTCAATCACTTCACCTTCTGCAGATTAAAACCAGCTGACTAACAGATGTGAAATCATAGTTGCTGGAACTGTTGTTAAGCAGAAATCTGAGCATTTTCAGAAGATACACCACTTTTTACAGCAGTCGTTTGATGCCCTGGGTCCACTTTCCTGTTCGTGACTGAGATAGAATCCCTGCCTTTCATCTATGTTTGTCCTCTGCTTCCCCTGAATGACTACACAGTTCATCACTTTACAGCTTGAAAAGTGTAAAGAACTTTACAGTTCTTGAAAAGTGATATACTGACTTCTAATCAGCAGTTATATTTTCACCTTGTTCCATACGTGGTAATTTTAGAAACGCATTATCTTCATTTCTGCCTGATCTTCATTGGCCGTGGCCCCCGAGAATCTCTGTGCCCACTTCTGTCACAGCATTGGAAGCACCCGACTCAGTGTAGATGCTCAGTCAAGATTTGTTGAATGAAGTAATTATCCTCAGTGCCCTGAGGACGGTTTTTGGCAAAGTCTTTTCGTATTGCAAATCGCAATCTCTAGTGTACCTGTTTGATCGTTTTTAATTTTAATAAATGAGGTTTTTGGGCTTCCCTGGTGGCGCAGTGGTTGAGAGTCTGCCTGCCGATGCAGGGGACACGGGTTCGTGTCCGGGAAGATCCCACATGCCGCGGAGCGGCTGGGCCCGTGAGCTGTGAGCCGTCGCCGCTGAGCCTGCGCGTCCGGAGCCTGTGCTCCGCAACGGGAGAGGCCACAGCAGTGAGAGGCCCGCGTACCACAAAAATAAATAAATAAATAAATAGATAGATAGATAAATAAATGAGGTCTTCCTTAAAATGGAACATATTGTTTCTGACTTTCTGTCTTAAAGTTACTGATAGAAATGAACATTTTTAACATACAAGAGTACATAATAGCATAAAATTATAGATATACTCTTGCCCAGCAGAGTGTAGGTGCTCCAATATTTGTTTAAAAGGACTCTACATTTTAGAAGTTATAGCATTGAAACACTGGACTTGAAACATACTGCAATTTACTAATGTAAATTCATTTTTATCGACCGTGGTCTAATAGTATATGACCTTTTTCTAAAAAGAAACAGAAACAGAATGTGGGCAAAAGCTTTTAAATTCCAGAACTGTCATCACAGTTGAAATTGAAAACGTTTTTAAAACCAAAAATGACTGACAGGAGAAAAGTCTGAGATAATCTTTCAATGAAAGTATAAAAGATATAGGAGGGGTTCAAAGCTCTGCATTCCGAGTTTTTATGTGAACAGTGTACAAAACATGCACTGTGAGATGTACACTAGACCATCTATGAATGAAATGACTCCATAAGGCCACACTCTACAAATATGCACTTAGGTTTGAAGGAACAGTCCCAGTGCAATAGAGAACACACATCTATCGATCCTTGAAACATATGTGGAGGGAGGGAGTGTGATTCTGTGAGGCCCCTCCTCTAAAGAAAGGAAGCTCCAGCCTAAGCTGGATCAATGATGTGGTTCCGTATCAGGGTCTTCTTTCAAAGGGGCTGGTGTTTGCATGGGTGTTAGAAGGCGTTCAGCAGAACTAGCCACAAATACCCAATGACGCAGTAAATGGCCTGGGCCTTTCACTAAGACACCGTGACTGTGACATGATTTTCCTTTTTCTCTCTGCAAATCAGCTGCCTGTTTCCTGTGGAGACACTCTCCCCGTCTCAGAGCCTCAATGAGTACAGATCCAAGGCACCCACTGCCCAGCAGGTGTGGTTGTCTGCAGGTAGGACAGTCTGTAAATCCAGTTTGCTCAACTAAACAGCATTTATCGTGTATTTTTATGCCTTCTGATGCCTGTTACTAAGTACAGACCAGAGAAGAGTTGCTAAAAATTGGAGCTTTCTAGTCTACGAGATGGGAAGGCTAAAAAATCACCTCTATTTTAACCACAGAATGAGACATTTTGGCTCATTCTCCCCACGTCCATGTGCAGGGGATATGCTCCAAGTGACCCACTGGCTTTCAAGGGAACACGCTGTGGACCCGAGGAGAGCACGAGCCGTGGAGGGGGCAGTCCTGAGCAGGGCTGGGGCAGGCTGCTGGCTGGGCCACACTGTGAGGGGCCCCTCCTGGCGATAAAGGCTGCAATCCCTGGGACGGTGCCCTTCTCAGACCAGGAGGGGAGGTGTTAACAACGAACTGAAACACCTCCAAAGTCATCCTGAGAGTTGCACCTTTGTATTTCTTAAGCGTGGGACTAATGCCATGAATGCTAAGAATCCTCCGTATCACAAATATTGACCTGCTGGGTCTTATTACAATAAAGTGTGCTTGGAACACTTCACAGATTTTCTGCACCCAGAAAATTCCATCTGAAACATGCTCCCCAAATAAACTATCATGGCTGTCTCTCATTTGTGTTTTATCTTTGCCATTCGATCTTCATTTTCTTCTTTCCTGCCACCACTCTTACTTTAACTGGGTCCTTTTGTTCCCTATGTCTGTTCCCATATTAAATGACTCGGCTGATTTAAATACGAATAAGGTATTGCTGGACTTCAGTGAAATGTCATTTTTCAATGAAGTGCAAGATAACGTCCAACACTTTTAAGTCTGAATGTTGAAGACAGAATCCCCAGTCTTGGAGAACCTTACTCTGCAGTAGTCTGTTATGGATAGAACTGTGTCCCCCAGAATTCATACATTGAAGCCCTAACCCCAAGGACCTCAGAACGTGACCTTATCTGGAAACAGGGTCTTTGCAGATATAATCAGTCAAGATGAGGTCATGCCAGAGTAGGGTGGGGCCCTAATTCATTATGACTGATGTCCTTACAACAAGGGGAAATTTGGACACAGACCTACACGCGGGGAGAACTCCAGGTCAACATAAGAGTAGAGAAGGGGGTGAGGCGTCCACAAGCCAAGTGTTGCCAGCAAACCAGAAGAAACCAGGAGAGAGGCATGAACAGACTGTCCCTCTCAGCCCTAAGAAGCCCTGACCACAAGGTGAGGCCGCAAATTTCTGTGGTTAAAGTCTTCCCGTCTGCAGCACTTTGTCACAGCAGCCCTAGCTGTGCGCTGTCTCTGTTCACCCATAAGGTCAACAAAATGTGTCATTTGGTCAAATACTATATACAACCTAGAGCCAGATACACAAGACACTAACCTCTTCTACAGTAAAGGCAAGTTCATGTATCACAGTCAGAAGTTAAAAATTAGAAGAATCATGGTGGCCATCTACAATTCAAAGGCTGCTGTCAAGAGCTTTCAGATGGCCACTTCACGGAAATCAGGTTTTTTTTTTTTTTTTTTTTTTAACACTTAAAGTATTATATCTAAATTTAAACTTGTAAGTAAGCAGCTTAATGTGCAGAAAGCATTTTACTCCATCTATGATATATATCTAATAAAGAGACAAATGAAATGAGAAATATTTAAATTATATAAAATGAGAACATATATACAATGGGGTACTGTGAACAAGTCGTATCTAAGGAGCCAGTCTTCATGAATACAAAGGAGACTGAGTGGAAAATTCCAGAAGGAGGACCACTACCAGGACCCTCCTGGCTCGGCCACGGATCAGACACTGAATGGCTCTGAGCCCTGGTTTCCACGTGTAGTTCTGTCAGTGTCTCAGGCATGGCCGCCCAATCCAACACCCGCTTTCCAGATCTGAGTAAGCTGATGACTGCTGCCCCTCACCCTTGAAACTTCCCACCTCCTGGGTTTCTGGACTTTTCTGCCTCCTGGCTCTCCTCCTACACCAGTCAAAGCCCCACCCCACCCCACCCCACCCCAGCGCACTTTCACCCTTTACGCTCCCCCCCCCATCCTCTCCCCGCGGCACAGGCCCAGCAAGGCCAAGCCTGAATTTCCTATCCCACCGTCTGGCCTCTCGAGCAGCAATCTCTAGGAAGGCAGCTCTGTTAATATCATCATGCTAACATGCCTGGTGCTTACATGCACGTATAAGGATAGTTTTGCTAAACAGTATTTTTACAGTTGATCCGCAGTGGAGTCAACCCCACATGAAGACAGAGATGCCTTGAAAAATGGCTTGTTAGTAGATTTGTCTCCTGAAGGAGGTCAACACATCCCAGCAACTTGTTCACAGTGTTCTCTGCTTTAGCAGATGCTTTTATCTCATTTTACCTGGTGCGAAACGAAGTTAAAGCCCGATGTGTCTCTGACTTCTCCATCGGAGGGGTACCAAAGAGGCAACGTGTCTTTAACAGCATCCAATATGAGGCTACAGAGGTCCTTCCCAAGGCTAAACGACCAGGAAGAACTAAAGGACAAACGCCCAGGAGACTGCCTACTGACCTTGTTTATCCTGATTACACCAACTCTGCCCTCAGAGAATGAAGGAATATTTTGCAAACAGTCACTGCAGCTTGGAGACACACTGAAACCCCCCTGTTAATCGCTGGTAGAGAAAAAGGTAAGCAGAGGCAGCTGGATGCCTGAATAGGTTAAAAATTTTCTAATTTAAATGTTCAAAAGGACCATTATAGGATCTTAACTCCTGCCAGTAAATAGAGCACTTAATTATATGACAATGAGCTATAAATATAACCCCTCTAGAAAGGAAATGCAGGGCAGAGCTCTTGGCTCTAGGGAGTATACTTTGCTTTCACAAGAATGACCTGAGCTAACTCCTCATGTTCTTGGCGGGAGATGAGACTAGTTCAGAGAAGACCCATGTGGCAGGCACACAGAAGCTGGCCTTGGATGAAGTTCAGCGTCAAGGCTCCCAAGTAAACCATGGCAACCAACGCTGTCTCCCCATCCACCTCTTCCAAAACCCTCTTAGGAAACACCACGATCACTTAGGAAACAAGTCCTCAAGAAGCACAACAACCCACGATCACTTAGGAAACAAGTCCTCAAGGAGCACAGCAACCCACGATCACTTAGGAAACAAGTCCTCAAGGAGCACAGCAACCGAGTCTGGGGCCACAGTCATGCCCCTCCAGTGAGGGGGCAGCTCTTCTTTATATTAGAGCCCTGAGACCTGAAGGGAAGCAACATACAGTAAGAGCAGCAGAACACTGTCCGGGCTGTTTGTTTCTCGGTCTCAGGACACCCTGTAAGATGCTTTGCTGGAAACACCCTTCCATGGAGCACAACCAAGACAGAGCTTGGAGAACAAGCAACTACATTTCCTAGAAATTGTTAGACCAGAATAATCCTGTTTCTAGACATGGCAACAAGAGCAGCCAAAAAAAAAAAGCAAAAAAACAAAACCCCTGTTAATTGGGGAAATAACTAAGGAAGTTTCCCTTTAATTAGGGAAAATCTCCAATTCGGGTATTTTATAAATGTTTCCATCTTTCACTTTTCCTTATAGGTTCTGGCCAACTTCCCAGCGCGCATCTGTCTGATGATGTTTCAAATGACAGCAAACACAGAAGACCATGTTCTAGTTGACCCACCGCTCGCTTCTCTGGGCGTCCCTCTTCCGTAAGACGTTTCGGGCCTGGGAGGCGCTGGGCTGTCAGAATGCTTTGGGGTCTGGGTTATGGAGCCCCAGTACCAGCTGGCTAACTGGACACACCCACACCACCCAGAATCCTTCTTAAGACCCTAGTCAGTGCTTCCCCACCACTCGTGGTGGGGGTGGGGGGGCATTAGTCTGGTCGGGAGGCCGGTTGGCATGCCTCCAGCCAAGCAAATGAGAAGGTAAGAATGGACTGAAGAAACAGAATTCCTTCTGGAACCAACTGAGTTTCTTCTGATTGACACAGATGCAAAGTGGCTGGAGTTTACGGGGAAAAAGATGTGGCTTCAGGGTCGCTAGCTAGTTTCTTCTCCCGAACTCTGCCTCATCCTCAATTACGCCTCTAACTACAAATGGAGATAAGTTCTTATCTAATGCAGTGACAATTAAAACGTCACCCCCGAGACACAAAGAACACAAATTCGCCGTGGCTTCTGCTGCAGGGAACTATCAACACTGTCGGTGTCACCTTCGGACTGAAGACAGGAATTTCTTTCCCATAGAGGATTCGATAATTTCCCAGTGCTTTAAAAAGAAAAAGAAAAAGAAAAGAAAAGCCTCACCACCAGAAAGTAAATACATGTGACCTCAACATGAAGTGCAAGGTGGCCAATGCAGCTGAACTCCCAGAGAACCTAAAACCTCCTATCTCACATCAAATTTCCTAGGAGACAAGCCTCAAAGTACCTGTGGTTCTGGCCCTCGGAACTCATTTGTCCCTTTCTCTGCATGACTGAATCAGAGTATGTAGCAGACGCTCCTTCTGGAGGCCTTGCCTTTGACGCCATGTGAGTTGCTATAACTGCCTCCCGACAGTGTAGTTCTTTTTCCCATTTTCTCCCCTTTTTCCTTTTAATAAACTTCCTGCCGTGGCCCAAGAGGCTGGAACAGTGCAGCTGTAGCTCCCTCATGGATGCTAAAGATGATTTAATCTGCTAGCAATATTTCCTTCGCAGGAGGGAAGCCTCGTCTCCTGGGCCAGTGCAACGTCATCAACGTCAGGGGTGCGTGGGAGGTGAGATCATGGGCCCCAAAATGCCCACCTCCTAACCCCAGGAACCAGTGAATATGTTACCTCATGGAGCAAAATGGGCTTTGCAAGAAGGGATTAAAAAAGGATCTCGAGCTAGGGAGATTTTCCTGGATTATCTCAGAGAACCCAACCTAAACACAAAGGTCCTTAGAAGGAGGAAGAAGGGCGGGTGGAGAAGCAGGGGTTGGCATGGGGCGGCTGCTGGCTTTTAAATATTTATTTTATTTATTTTTCTTTATTTTTTTGGCTGCATCGGGTCTTAGTTGCGGCAGACAGGCTTCTCCAGTTGCAGCGCCCGGGCTTCCCTCTAGCTGTGGCGTGCGGGTTTTCTCTCTCTAGTTGTGGCGCACGGGCTCTCTAGTTTGCGGCATGCGGGCTCGCTCGTTGAGGCGCATGAGCTCAGTAGTTGTGGCGTGTGAGCTCAGTAGCCCCGTGGCATGTGGGATTGTAGTTCCCCAACCAGGGATCAAACCAGCGTCCCCTGCATTGGAAGGCAGATTCTTTACCACTGGACCACCAGGGAAGCCCCCCAGCTGCTGGCTTTGAAGGTGGAGGAAGACACCACGAGTCAAGGACTGTGGAAAGCCTCAAGCAGCTGGAAAAAGCAAGGTGACATATTCTCCCTGAGTCTCCAGAAGGAACACAGTCCTGCCGACACCTTGATCGTAGCCCTGTGAAACCTGTCTCAGCCCTCTGACCTTCAGAACTGTAAACAGATGTGTGATGTTTCAAGCTGCTCGGTTTGTGGGAATTCGCTCCCCACGCAACAGGGAAACTAATTCAGCGTGTTACCGCCCCCCTGCTGATCTAATCTGACCTAGGAGTTTGGGGAAGCGCGGGGTTAGTCTCCCAACTCTATTCTCAACCACCTCCACTCCTGAGATTATCTGTTCCATTAACAGAAACCAACGAGGAAACACTTCCTTTCCTTGAAGACTACCCAGCATTGCAGAATTCTTAAAGCTGGATAGACAATTTCAGCCAAACCTCCAATTTTATCCAAGAGGAAAATAAGAACTAGAGAGGCTCAAGGAAGGCCCAGGGACACCCAGTCAGTTGGTGACTTTTGCTGAGATTCTCACCCAGTTCTCCACATTTCCTGGCTCCTGCTTGTACTGTCAACAACTCTGTCCCTCAGAAACACAGTCTTCCGTCCCTAAGTTATTCCCTGGGAAATTTTCTCTGAAATAACCATTTCAATTAGTAAAATGTACATGTTTTGCACATTCCCACTAGGAAATAGCATAGACTGGCTCAGAGAACTTCAGGGCGCATCACAATGTCAGGTCACGGGCTAGGAGGAGGTGCGCTAAGTTACCAAAGCCTTCATCTTAAAGCCAGGTGCGTTCAGCTCCTGCTGGCACGTAGAAGATGTTGTAAATCAACGTACAGGTTTGTCAAGCTGTAGGTTCTACAAATACCATCCAAAATACTCGAAAGAACTTATATGTGGAACCTAAAATATGACACAAATGAACTTATCTACGAAACAGAAATAGACTCAAACATAGAGAACAGAACCGTGGTTGCCAAGGGGGAGGAAAGATGGGGGAGGGATGGATTGGGAGTTTGGGATTAGCAGATGCAAAGTATTATATATAAAATGGATAAATGGAAAGGAATATGAAAAAGAATATATATGTATAATGGAATCACTTTGCTGTACAGCAAAAAATTAATACAACATTGTCAACCAACTACACTTCAATAAAATAAATTTTAAAAAAAAACATACTGGAGGGCTTCCCTGGTGGTGCAGTGGTTGAGAGTCCGCCTGCTGATGCAGGGAACACGGGTTTGTGCCCCAGACTGGGAAGATCCCACATGCCACGGAGCAGCTGGGCCTATGAGCCATGGCCGCTGAGCCTGCGCGTCCAGAGCCTGTGCTCCACAACGGGAGAGGCCACAACAGTGAGAGGCCCACGTACAACAAAAAAAAAAAAAAACATACTGGATAGAGTTTTTAGCACCTCAAACTCAAAGCTTTTACAAGGCTTGTTTTTATTATTTTGAACCAAAATCATCTGTTTAGAGCTGGAAGAGACTTAGAGACCATTAGTTCCATCTTTCATTGAGTCAGAGAATTCTCTCGACAGGAGTATGTACATATGACGTGGTCTTGACCCAGAAGCACAAACCAAACAATATCTCAGAGGGCCCTGCTCCCAGCTGCAGTATCAAGTCTTGTTTTTAATCAGTGGCGTAAATGATGACACAGGGCACAGGCTCACTGCGCTGCAGACTGAACTGGGTTAAGTGGACTTGCAAACATCTGCCAGTGAAAGGATTAAACAATCAAATTAAGAATAATATTATGTCAAATGAAGTTAACTATTATGTACAGAGAGTATACTTAAATCTCCTGGGCATATATCTGGAGAAAACCATAATTTGAAAAGGTACATGCACCCCCAATGTTCACTGCAGCACTGTTTAATACAATACCCAAGACACTGAAGCAACCTAAGTGCCCATCGACAGAGGTACGGGTAAAGAAGATGCGGCACATAAATACAATGGAATACTACTCAGCCATAAAAAAAGAACGAAATAATGCCATCTGCAGCAACATGGATGGACACAGAGATTACCATATGAAGTGAAGTCAGTCAGACAGAGAAAGACAAATACCACATGATATCACTCATATGTGGAATCTAATTTTTTAAATGATATAAATGAACTTATTTACAAAACAGAGACAGACTCACAGATTTCAAAAACAAACTTATGGTTACCCAAGGGGAAACATGGAGGGAGGGATAAATTTGGAGCTTGGGATTAACATATACACACGACTATATATAAAATAGATACCCATCAAGGACCTACTGTATAGCACAGGGAACTCTACTCAGTATTCTGTAATAACCTATAAGGGAAAAGAATCTGAAAAAGAGTGGATATATGGATATGTATAACTGATTCACTTTGCTGAAAACGTGAAACTAGCACAGCATTATAAATCAACTATATTCCAATAAATTTTCTTTAAGTAACCAACTAGAAACTAGCAAACTAGCAGATTTCAAGTTTTTCAACTACATTGCTGACTCCTCAGGGCAGACACTGTCTGCCACGCTCCACTTCTTGTCTGCCGCCCCTTATTTTGTAACAGGTGCACCATCGGTACAAACTGAATTCCACTGGCACACGTGGTCCCTGCTCAGCCCTCAGGGATGCGGAGACCCTCCAGAACACAAGAGTTTGCAATACAAACTGTGCTTTCCTCTAGCCCTTCAACAGAACTCGAAGTCCCCAGCTTCATAAACACTTGCAGATATAATCTAAACTTTTCCTGCTGGTCTAGTTCCTGTACCAGTGTTTGCTCCTTGGTTCGAAGCTTATTTGCAGCTGGGACCGCAGCTTATTTGCCGACGCTGTGTCTGAGCGCTGGGTGGACGGGGTGCTACCAGATTCATCGTAAGAAGAGATTAAGAAGTCAGCCTCCCTGAAGTTGGGTGTTCCTTGAGCTCCTGGCTGTGAAGACAGGACATCCTGGTCTCACTTCTCCTTGCTCTTAACTAACCACGCGCTTGTTGATGCTATTTACGTAGTATATAAAATACCATGCCCCTCTCCTCCCAGCCCTCCAGCACTCAGACACAGCAGACTGACCAAGAATAAGAACCACAATTTACAAAAAAAAAAAAAAAGTTTCAGAGCTGTGATATCCTCTAAAAGATAGAGACGGAGAGAGTACATGTTTTGCTTTAAAATCGGAATGGCATTATGTCCAACGTCATAACTGGGTTTTGACCCAACTGTGTCTTGGTTTCCTCATCTGCTGGCTGGGGTAGGTTACTGTGAAGACTAGAGAGAATATGGATGAGATGCTGTTACTGATGAGTAGCTCTTATTTTATTATTTATTGCTATTTGCATAGTATTACATGGATATTTAGTACAAGTTTGTTTAGCTCTGTCAAAGAATATATTACTTCTAATTAAAACATGACTATACTTCATATTGAAGGTTTTCTTTTCCTTTACATTTTTATACAGGGCCTTAGCTTTAAAAAGCTCTATGTAGATGGGCCACCCTTCTTGTACATCATTGCCCTGAAGCCCGGAGACAAGAGGCCAACCATCCCAGCTCATAAAGCTCATAAAAAAGGGGAGGTAGGGGAGGGAGGAGGAAAGAAATGAGAGAGGGAAGGTTATATAAGAAAAAAAAAGGAGGGGGAGGGGGAGGGGGAGCTAAGACAAGACTCTGGGGATAAAAAGCACAGGCATGCACCAAGTACTAACCAGTTGGCCTCAGATCTTCTTGAAAGAAAAAAAAAATGTGTGGGCTACACGATCAATTACAGATAAAGATTAAGAATCTGTACATTCTGGAGGTTTCTCAGCCAGATCTCTACTTCAGGGCCAAAGGGCACTGTTGTCCTCTTCTGGGGACAAACGGAAGCAAAGTCAAAAGAGAAGGGGGTGAAAACTGGGGATGATGGTCAAGGTAAGGCTGGAAACCAGAGGTGGGACCTTTGCTGGGTCAGGAGCAGAGGTCGGTGGGGAGGTACCCAGAAGCTTTTAATCAAGATTAAGGAGGTGGCTAAAAAGCCATGGAACAGTAGGACCTGGGAGCCACACGGAGGTCATGGAAAAATGGGGCTCCGGGGCTTCCCTGGTGGCGCAGTGGTTAAGAATCCGCCTGCCAATGCAGGGGACACAGGTTCGGGCCCTAGTCCGGGAAGATCCCACATGCCGCGGAGCAACTAAGCCCGTGCACCACAACTACTGAGCCTGCGCACGACAACTACTGAGCCCGCGTGCCACAACTACTGAAGCCCGCGTACCTAGAGCCCGTGCTCCACGGCAAGGGAGGCCACCGCGATGAGAAGCCCACGCACCGCAACGAAGAGTAGCCCCCGCTCACCGCAACTAAAGAAAGCCCGTGCACAGCAACAGAGACCCAACTCAACCAATAAATAAATAATAAAAATTTTAAAAAAAAATGGGGCTCCGAAACCAGCAAAACTGCCTGAACAGCAGTCAGACAGCAACATGGACAAGACCTTATGCTCCTGAGTGTTTCTCTGGGGGAGGAGCCAAGCCCACCATCCTCAAGTGCAACCAGGTTAACGACCCCCAGGAAGTAGGGTGATTACAGTGAAGTGCAAGAACACATCTTGATACAGATGAACACAGAGAACTGTCTTCTCTCTAACCACGAGGTGGTTTCCAAACTTCAGCAAGTGGATTCTTAAAAGTAATTCTCTCCCCTTCGCTCAGATCTGACAACAAGAAAGAAAGTCCCTGGGAGCCTCGTCACACAGAGCTGGAAGTGCAAGAAACCCCCCACCTGCGCACCCAGTGAGCTCCCCGCACAGACAGGTTCTGGGGAATCCATGCTCTGCTCTGCCTCTCAGACTCTCCACTGCCCTCACTCTCCTACCTCACCTGGCCTAGGAGCTGCGTGCCCACACCCACCCACATTCTAGATGCCCAGAGGAAAGGAGGGCAGGGGGAACTCTGAATAGGATACAGGGCCACAACCGACTCTGAGTCACCCTCTGTTCCTCTGGAGGCACTGAATCTTTGGGGGAAAAGTTATGATGTACTGAGTGCTGAGTGTAGGGTTCTTTCCTGGGTTAGCTGTCAGCATTCACTCATTTAATTCTCATAAGACAGGACAGTATCAGCATCCCCATTTATAGATACAGAAATAAAAATCAGATGCTAACCACAGGCACGGCCGGACGTAAGCCCACATTTGGCCTCTCAAGGACCAAAAGCTCTCCTGTAACAGTCAACAGGCAGCCTCTGTAAAGAAATTATTTCTACTGGGGGTAAAAATGAGATGGAATCACACAGAAAACTCTTGTGTGTATATGTGGGTTGTTTTGTTGTTTTTTAAAATTACTTTAAAGAAAAGTTCCTATTGACATTTCTTTCCTTAACTTGGTAATTTTTTTTTTTTTGCGGTACGCGGGCCTCTTCCTGTTGTGGCCTCTCCCGTTGTGGAGCACAGGCTCCGGATGCGCAGGCTCAGTGGCCGTGGCTCACGGGCCTAGCTGCTCCGCGGCATGTGGGATCTTCCGGCACCTGGGCACGAACCCGTGTCCCTGTGTCCCCTGCATCGGCAGGCAGACTCTCAACCACTGCGCCACCAGGGAAGCCCAGCTTGGTAATTTTTAATATCTGGTTCTTTGAAAAGCTCTTTAGGGAAGGGTTAGCCAAAGTATAAAAGCTCTAATGTTTTCTTAACTTTAATTTTTCATTGAGTTTTTCTCATCAAAAATTATTCAGATCCTTCTAAAAATGTCCCGTTAAGTAAACATAATGTCAGGAAAAATTGAGCCATGTTGAAATATGAACCAATGAATGAATGAACAAACACTTCAGGACAGACAGGGCACCACTGTCCTAGATGCCTAAATTATCTCACTTTATCAGGACTGTGACCAGACATCGGCTGGCACAATGACCGTCCCATGGTGGTTTCTGGATTCTAAATATAGACCGGGTCCGAAGTCTAACCCTGGCTTTATCACACATACTTGGCAAAAGAATGTCATCCTGATAAGGCCCTCCATACTTAACGCCCCCAACATGAACTGTCTTCCACCCAACTGCCGGGGGAGAAATGGATCGCTTCTGTACTCTTGGTGTCCAGCCAGACTATATTAAAAAGTCCTTGATCTCACCACGGCAACAGAAAGTGCATCGCCATCAGTTATGTTAAAGCCGTTGTGTGACAAATCTGCATACTGCATCGTGGAGGAAAACATCGAGGACCACATTATAGATCTCAAGGTGACACGGGAAGCTATTTGGTCATGATTTTATCTTTAAGTAAGTGACCTTCAGGATAACTCAGGCTACAATTAATACTTGAAAAGCCCTTAGGAAACAGTGTAATATGCAATCTTATAAAATGGCTCTTATAACAATGCATTTGAATTCCTGAGTCCTTAGACACAGCATTGGTCCCCTTAATTTTCTTTTAATCACAGAATGTCAGCATTTTTCTTTAAGGAGTTAGCCCTATGAAAACATCTACGTAACCAGCTCATTTGCAATTACGGCAAATCGAAGGCACCTGACTCCCATGTGCCCTAAGGAAATGATGGATGACACAAGCGCCCCATAGGCTCCAAGTTCTTTCTGGCTTACTTGCTATGGCCCGCGTTGTCCCTGTGCCCCAGCTGTATAACTCCAAGCCTCCGGCTTGTTTAGACAGTTCAGAAGAGATTCAACCATGTCTTCACGATACAATCACTTTTACCCAGCAGGACAGCTTGGCCAAGCCTCCCTCTTAGGGCTCACCCTCTCCTCTGCAGCTGGAAACAGTAACAGGAACGTAGTTCCTCTACCTCTCTGAGCGCCACTCAGCTTCTGCTCACAATGGAAAAGGGCTGCTGCAGAGCCACATCCACCCTGATGGAAGTGGGGTCACGGATGCCTTTGGGAGTCTGATGAAAGCTGTAGGCGCTCTTCTCAGAGAAAAGAAAAGAAAGAAATATGCACATAAGATAGAAGGGGGTTCCCTAACCTCCAGGTTACAAGGCTAAGAGAGGAAGAATGGGATTGGAGAGAGAGATGGGGGGAGAGCGGGACAAGCATGCAGAGAGAGAGATGGGGCAGGGGAGAGACAGAAAGAGAGAGATGGGGGTGGAGGAGAGGAGGGAGGGAGAGCAGACCAAGTGACAGACAATGAAGAGAGTGCTGCAGAGAGAACTCTTTTCTTTTAACATCTTTATTGGACTATAATTGCTTTACAATGGTGTGTTAGTTTCTGCTGTATAACAAAGTGAATCAGCTGTACATATATATACATCCCCATATCTCTTCCCTCTGCGTCTCCCTCCCTCCCACCCTCCCTATTGACTCTTTTCTTTTCCCTCCTCACCTGGGAATCAGGTGGTCTGGGTTCTGGTCCAGGTTCTCACTACCTAGCGACCTTGAGCAAGCTCTTAGAATAAGCCCCAGATTCTTCGATGTGTACAATGAGGGGCCTTAACTGGATAACCTCAAAGCACTTTACGCATATTAACTCATTTAACCCTGACAGCAATCCGTTGCGGTGGGTATAATTCTTTTTAAGAGTTCACGGTTGACAAAATAGTCCTTCATGGCCAGCAAGCAGCAGCACGGGTGGCAGAATTCAGACCACCTGGTCTGCAGCCGCGCTCTCCAGCATCACTATGTGATTCCTGCCCTCCACCAACTCACGCACCAGGGGGAAGTGTTTCAGTACAAAATATATATATATATATACTCAACATTTTGACAGTGAAACGAATATGGCTATAAAATATACATAAATATAAACTGGACAGATTTTCTACAAAAGAAGGAAATTGGTTCTTACTATACACACTGGTTAGATACATTAATTTATTATGAAGGATTTGTATAGATATTGTCCAATATCATGCATCTTAGTTAATATTTAAAATGTCATCAAGATGTCTCACTTTCTTGAGGAAATAAAACGATTTTCAAAGGACAGTTTATAAATGCTCATGTTTTCACTGTCCACAGTACACTTCTTTATGCAGACGTTTATTAGCACACTGCATATCAATTACTTTATTGCCAAGAAATACAGCAACTAAGCACACAAAATTATCAGTGTCAGTCCAAAACCAATTTGGGGAAGGCATCGAAGATACAGGCCACCTTATGTGTCCGCGGGTTCCACAGACACTCAGTCAACCAACCCGGGATCCGTGGACATGGAACTCACAGATATGGAGGCCGACCTACTATGCCATTTTATAGAAGGATTTGAGCGTCCGTGGATTTTGGCATCCTCAGGGGTTCTGGAATGGAACCAATCCCCCACGGATACCAAAGGACAACTGTATTAACCATGACACTAATGATAACTGGAAAAAAATTATGCTTAGTCAAATACAATGAATTCAGGTTTGCAGAATTACTTGTAATGCAATCAAATACTTTCTTAAAACCTTACACATACAAAGTTAAAGTGACATCAGAATGCCTTGAGGATATCACAGCTCTTTGTCAAAGCAAATCCCCTTCAGCCCCTTGCTATCCCAGAGGCTCGCGTGACGTAAACATCTTTCTCACCACCTTATTTCACGCCACTCCCAGTCTCCACGCCCTCCCCTTATGGCTCCCCTATCCCAGAAGATTCCAGTCCACGCTTCACAAACATGCAAGTCCTCCATCAGGCTCTTTGGCCTTTCACTGAGATTTCTATACCCTAAACTCCAAAACCACTCACGGCCTGACTGTTCCCATTCCCAAATCCATTAAGCAAACTGGCTACGCCAGAATCGCCCAAGACTATGGGTCTTTTGTACCCCAGTATAAATCTCTGGTCACTCACCCCAGAGACTCTTGAATCCCTACGTGATTCTGGGAGACAGCAAGACTTGAGAACCCCTGGACTATGCCACAGATATTAACATTTTGTTACAGGTACAGTTTTCTCCGCTGTAAAAAGAGGGAACTGGGCTAGAGAGATGATCTCCAAGTCTCAAGTCGGACAGAGCTCACAGCCTGTGAGTCGAGCTCACAGCCTGTGAGTCCAGCTTCTAGAGCTACGTCATGGATACTGGTTTCTCTCCAACCAGACTTCATGCTTCTTCAGAGCAGAGGCCCCATGACTTCTTCTGAGTGTCTCATGCCTAGTAGGAGCTTAATAAACACAACCATGAGCCACTATGACCGTGCCCTGCCGACTGAAGAGACTGACACTGCCGTGGCTGGGCTACTCGGCAAAGCTTGTGCAGATGCCGACCTACGAGTTACACCTTTTGCTCCCAAAGAGCCTCCTACAGAAGCTTCAAGATATCAGCACTTGATTCACTGCTGTCCTAAAACTGTGGAACTCTCTCTCTCTCTCAAATACTAGAATACTAAGAAAGCGTAAGTTCTGACTTTCTGTTTATTTGCTAAGGAAACCACAGAAAATCCTTACAGATACCATCTCTGCTTTGTGAGAATCATGAACCATACTGCTGTACTGTCAAAAGAATCCACACGTCTCAGAGAAAGTAATGGTGAGAAAAACAAGACCACAGTTCTTTTTACTGCAACGACAACAGGATAATGCAGGTTAAGTCCAGTAAACATATCGAATGGGCTTTGCATCTCTCCTGCTATTGAAAGGGGACTTTTCTACCCGGCCTTTTGGAGTTTTCCAATGTCTGGCTATGGCTTCTTCTCAACAAGAAAAGCATCTTCATTGGAAAGCTAAGATTTATAGAAGCAGAGAATCAACAATATTCCTCACTTTTATACAGGCCTGATAGTTTCCTGGTCATTTTCACACGTTATGCCGTTTCAGCCTCTCACAACAGCCCTTGGGGCAGGCGAGGCGCACGTTATCTGCATTTTTATAGATGAGCAAATGAAACAGAGAGGTTACGAACTTTCTCCACGGTGGGAGATGCCCAGGATTCGCACTCTGTCGCTGACTCCCTACATCAGGGGTCCCACAGAGGAGGAAGATGTGTGATGTCTGGCCAGGTCAGTGGGGGGGTTGGTTTGTTTTCTCCATGTTACTTTGTTTGTTTTACTTTGAATCTGAAGGCACTGAAACAAGGTGGCAGAGCTTCCAGCTAGCCACAGGCCTCATCACATCCAACTGTGTGACTGTTTCAGACAATTACTGGGTCGTCTTGGTCCTTAAAGGTATTTGAGTTCGTGAACCCTGTGCTAAATAATTATATTTATATACTTATATAAACATAAGTAATTCTCTCTTAGCATCACATAGTATCTTAAGAGCACATTCACATACCATGTTTCACTTGCTCATTTTCCTGTTTCCTGATTAGAAAACTAAGCTTAAACAAAAATTGAGTGATGATGTTCACAAGGTCAGGACCTAAAATTTGAACGTGTCATGTAAGAAATAACATTACGTGGGAATTTCTTAAGCAAGTTTCAAGGTAAAGTTCTTTAGATAACCATCACGTAAAAGTTTCTGAACTTGAGTACTCAGGTAGGCGTATTTTGAAATCTGATCATCACTTAAAGGACAGTCATCAAGAGTGTGAACAGAAAGGAAGCTTCCATATTTCCACTGGGAAGTCATGTACCTTCATTTTTCTCACCAGTATTCATGAGCTTCTAATAATAAAGAATAAACAGAAAATTTGTTTTTTTAAAAATCATTCAACAAAATACTAGCAAAATGAATCCAGCAATGTACAAAAGAATTATACACCATAACCAAGTGAGATATTCTGGGAATGCAAGGTTGGTTCAACATACAAAAACCAGCCAATGCAATAAATCACATTAACAGAATAAAGGACAAAATTCACAGGATCAGCTCAATAGATGCAGAAAAAGCCTCTGACAAAACCAAACACTCTTTCATATTTGATACTAACACTCAGCAAACTAGGAATAGAAAGGAAGGCATCTATGAAAACCCACAGACAACATCATACTTAATAGTGTATGACTGAAAGCTTTCCCCTTAAGATTGGGAACAAGTCAAGGATATCCACTCTCACCACTGCTATTCAACATTGTACTGGGGCTTCCAACAGACCAATCAAGCAAGAAAAAGAAATAAAAGGCATCCAGATTGGAAAGGAAAAAGCAAAACTATCTCTATTTGCAGGTGAGCTGATCTTGCATATACAAACTCTGAAGGAACACACACACACACACACACACACACGTACACACCGCTACACAACTATTAGCATGAATGAATACATTCAGCAAGGTTGCAGGAAAAATATCAACATACAAAAAAAATAATAAAGAAAAAATATCAGTGATCCATGTTTCCATCACTAAATAATTTTTAGCAACCAAAAAGGTTGCTCTTTTATTTTCATTAATCTCAGCCTGAGATGTAGACATATAAAATTCAGGATTTACTTTGGCTTTTTAAACGATCTATGATACTTAAGAGAAATGTTTCCTGGTATACACACACTTCTAGAAAATGTGAAGGGATAGATACTTTTGCTCATATAGCCAAGAAGGTTAAGTGATGAGAATTAGAAAAGATTTTGAAGCAACAAAAGATCATGTGCTAGGCCCGCTGAAGAGCACTAATGTGCTCAAGTTTTAATTCTCTTCTAATGGGTCTTCTTCAAAGTACTACATAGCAGTTGTCATCTGTTCAAAATATTGCATCTTGATGCTCATACAAAGTAATGACTACATTTCCACTTATTAAGTTTATATTTTCACTTTGGCCCAGTCTCCCAGAGATTTTAAATACTATTAAGCACTTCACAATATTGGTGTGGACTTTCTTTCTTTCTTCAATTTCATTAGAATTAACATAGAAGGGGTATCTTATTCTAATAATATTGAGCATGCTCCTTACGTAACATAAACCAAACACACACAGAAAGGAAAACTGTCCTATGTTTCAGAAAGTTCTTTTCTGAAGATTTGAATACAGACCCTGCCTACTCTAAAATCTGTGAGGAATAAAGTGGGCTCGGGGTAAGACCAAGCTCTGAGAGGTCCTGCTAAGTTCCAGGAAATTCCTTTCACACCGTCTACCTTAGGACCTCAATAAACACACATTCATTAATTCACATCAATGGTTAATTATCGTTCCCTATGTATGTGTAGGTTCACTCATCTTCTTTTGTTGCTTAATTTTTTTTTAAACATCAAAACCAGGCTCAAGTTATACGTAAGGCTTCAGTTAAAGAAAACATTCATGAGACTTTTCTTTCTGTAAAGCAGATAGTTTATTGCCTGATTCCCTTCCAATGTATATGGATTTTGCCCCTCATTTACAATTTGCTTCTAATCAGTGATAAGCAAAGTCAAGTTATTAATTTAAGAATCAGGACATAATAACTGAATAATAGTACTCTTTTATACATGGCGAAGGCAAATTATTTACAGATGAAATGTTAAATAAACACATACTTTTAAAAACAATTGCTCTAATCTTGTAAGCCTATCACACAGAAGCTTTGGTCCTTTGGATGAAAACATTTCACCAAGGTTCTTCATCTGTCCCTTTTCTTGCAATGAAAATTCAAGAGGTAATAAATTCCGGAAAAAAATAAAACCGCAGGCCAAAAGACAGAAATCTTCTATAATATATATTATAAAAGAATATGCGACCAGACAGTTCTGCAAGCTCTTTTTTTGAATCTTGTTATTTTTATTTAACCTAAAAACACTGATTAAATGTATATATATATATATATATATACACACATACACACACACACATATACACACACACACACACACACGTACACAGCAGACTGTATCATTGTTTTCAATTTTTCATTGCCCTCCCTTTAAGAGGATACGCATCCCTGCTGGTTGGCATGTGACTTGCAGTACTGCTTTGGAAAAGAAGGAGAGTTTCCCTCCCTACTAATATAAGTCTTGAGCTTATGACTTATTAAGCCAGTGAAATGGGAGCCATATGACGTATGCCACACCCAGCAAAAGCTCTTTTGTCCCCTCCACCAAGAGGACGGCATATTTCAAAATAGTGCACTCTGTCAGCCTGGGTCTGACAATGAAAAAGACACTAGAGCACAGCTGACCTTCAACTGCCACATAACATGGACAACTACACTTTGCAACTGTAAGCCACTGAGATCTGGGGGGTGTTTTGTTACTACAGCATCACCTGACAAAAGCTGGCTATTACAAACTGCAACCATAACGTTTAACCCACTTTGCCATTTTAACTTATCTGTAGGTAGATAAACCTAACAGATGTCATAAACAACCCCTAGGGGAGGCTGATTTCACATTTCAGTATGAAAGAAATATGTGATGACTCAGCTCCAGGTTTGCCAGAATCAAGCAATTTGATACAAAGCTATCCTATGTTCTGTATCAGCAATTAATGCATAGATGAGAGAAGAAGGGAATCAAGAGAACAGAAAGCAGCCAAATCAGAAGTCTATAAAAACGATAACTACATGACGTAGGGTCACTGTACCAAGACCACAAGGAGCTGTCATCCCACTGGAGAATCTGGGGTCATTCTATGTCCAGAGACTGGGGAGCAAGCATATGGGTATGGACCAAAGTACAGCTATGAGGTCAAGGTATAGTCATCCATCTGAAATAATATAATGACCTCGGTTTGGTTCTGACGGAAAAGAATGAATAGAAAGTTTGCCATTTGGGCTATCAAAACTCATTACTCCTAAGTCCACCTAAACTGAACAATAATATAATTGCTTCACCAATTTTGAAGTTCTGGTTTTAACTGTTTTCTATTTTAATTAAAATACACATAATAAATTTTAAAAATAGGTAATTCTTCGCAGCTACAATGCACAGGGCTCATTATATTAGCCTTGTGGAGTCACAAGAAGGAATCCTTGCTCTCAAGAGAAGAAAGTATTAGAGACCATCTTCTATACCTGTGTTCTGCAGTCATTAAATAAACACAAGCCCACACCTTTGGGGAAAAGAAGATATCAGCTAAAAAAATTTTTTTAAAAGATACAAACTGAAACACTGACTCATAAATGCTTTTAAATATCTTTTCAGCCACAGAATGGATACGGTCATTGAATACAACTGCTAATCAAAACATTAAGTAAGCATGAGAAGGGAAAAAAGAATTAATAAAGTTACCGGTTTTTGAGGACCTACTATGTGCTGGGCTATTTATGCATATTATCTCATTTAATCTGCATAGCAAGTCAGTGGCACAGGCATTATTACCTCCATTTTATGCATGAAGAAACTGAGGTTAGGAAACTGAGAGAGGTTAGGTTACTAGTCTAAGGTAGCACAGCTAGTATGTGGCAGTCAGGACCCATTGCATGCTGGCTCCAAACCCCCTGCCCTTCCCGGTATCAAATGGCATCGTTCTAGAATTTCGTCAGCCAGGCAGATTTTTCTCCTTAACATTTAAATTGTCTTATTCAAGGATTTTTAAAGAAGACATTTAAAGTTATTTTTGTCATCTGTTTCAACATGTCACAATTCCTTAAGCCAAGAATCTATTACTGTTACTTCACCCAAATATCTCGCGACACAAATTAAGCCTCTTTACTCCTTCCATGTCATCAAAGTAACACTTCTTATAGAAGTAGTCACATACCTAGAAGAGACAGTTTGTCTTTATGTAGAAACTGAGAAGAAACTGCAAGAAAATCTGCATGAAAAAGAATCACCTCGCAAACAGTTTCAGATTATTTCCATACGGTAGTTTTACTAATTTGAGTGCTGCACCATCATTATTGTTATTCATAAAGTTACATTTAGGTGTTGGGGTCGATTGGACCAGCGGTGGTGAACAGTTGCAACCATTTTCTTCATCCATAAAACTTGTCAAATTAGTGGTTTTATGAGTAAACAAAATTTTTATACATTTGAAATACTGACAAAAAGAGCAGTACCTAAAATGACAGTGAATTGCAGACAATCCTTGCACAGGAAAGCCTGTTCGATTAGAATTCCACTAGTCTGAAATACACAATAACTTGGACCCAGTGTATTATTCATTCAGGATTAAAAAGCTGACAGTAAACATTGTACCCATTGCACCTGTTGGAGACCACACACACATATGTGCATATATGTATAAATCACAAATATTTTAAGATTGGAAAGGACCTCAGAACCCATGCCCTATAATTCTGTTACTGAGAGACACCAAGATACTTCTGATAGGATGGTGGCCACAGGGAAGGACTCTTGAGCCAGACCGCCTGCGCTAAAACGTCAGCTCTGCCTGAACTGGCTGTGGGACTTTGGGCAAGGTACTCTATACCTTTGTTTCCTTCTCTATAAAATGGGGAGTAACAGAACCCGCCTCACAGGTTAGGAAGATTAAATGAGATGTGGTTCATGTAAAGGGCTCGCTACACTTTGTGATATGTAAGAAACACTAAGAAACTCTGAGGCCAGATGGGCTGAGTGCCCTTCTAAGGAGATCCTGCCTTTAAATGTCAGAGCAACATCCTGGGGCACCTGACTCTGTCAGTCTTGTGTGTTTGAAAACGTTTTTAAAAATCCATTTTCAACAGTCCACAATGAGAAAAGTCCACTAATTTTTTCCTGACAATGTAGCCTCATCCAATTCCTTCTGAATCAAAATTACTTCTAAGAACACTCTAATTACAGACAGAGAATCTGACACAGGTTTACGCTAACTTAGTCAGCTTTTCAAAAATACCTATGAAACACTTATAATTTACTGTTTCGAGTCTAATATTTGACACTGTCCTCTTCTCAGTGGTTCCATTCTCTGAAACTCCCATTTCTCATAGGGATTTTTTAAGTCTCCGCTGCCCCCCACGTTTGGACATCTGGAACCACCTTGCGTTCTTCCTCTCCTCCCGGGCCGGCCGGCCCCTGCCCTTCTCTGAGACCTTCCTCCCTGACTCACCCCCTCCCTCCCTCCCCTCCGCAGCGAGAGAATTCAGTCTCTTTCACTCCCACTGCCCTCCTCAAGGAGAGTGCTCTAAAGCAGCTGACCACGGTGGGGAGTGGGTGAGGAAGGACAGACTGGGAGTCTGGGGTCAGCAGATGCAAACTAGTACGTACACAGTGGGGAAAAAAGGAGGTCTTACTGCAGAGCCCAGACAACTATATTCAACATGCTGTAATAAACCAGAAGGAAAAAGTATATATATACATACACACACACACACACACACACACACACACACACACATCTATATGTATATATATATATATATATATATATATATATATACACACACATATGTCTTGATACAACTGAATCCCTTTGCTGTACAGCAGGAATTAACACAACACTGGAAATCAACTATACTTCAATAAAATAAAAAATAAAGCAGTCGACTGTGGACCCCTCTCTTCTGGCTCCCACCTCTCTGCACGGGCTGCCTTCCCTCCCACTGCCCCTGTGGGTCCTCAGCCCACGTGCTCCCTCCTCACTCTTACTGGATCATCTTGTCCGATCTCATGGCTGTCACTCTGTATGCTGACAACTCCCAAATCTTTATTTCTGTCCTCTCCTTCTTCCTAAAGGTCACTACCATACAGCACACTTCCTGCAGGCAACTCGACCTGCACGGCCCACAGGCGTTTCAAATGGAACCCTGTAAAATCGAAACACTCCATCCTTCCCCAGTCAGCTTGCCCCTCCTCCTATGCTCCCTCCCTCATCACACAACCTCAACAGCCTGGAAGCATCTTTGGCCCCTCACCCTCCCTCATTCCCCCAACCAGTCAGCAAGTTTTCCAGTGTCATCTCCTACACCAGGGGTTCCCAAGCCCCGGGCCGCAGACCCCTGTTAGGAATCCGGCCGCACAGCAGGAGGTGAGCAGCGGGCTAGCGAGCAAAACTTCATCTTGTATTTACAGCCGCTCCCCATCGCTCGCGTTACCGCCTGCGCTCCGCCTCCTGTCAGCATTACGGTGAGTTGTATACTTATTTCATTATATGCTACAATGTAACAGTAATAGAAATAAAGTGCACAATAAATGTAATGCGCTTGAATCATCCCGAAACCATCCCCCCCTCCCCGGTCCGTGAAAAAACTGTCTTCCATGAAACCGGTCCCTGGTGCCCAAAAGGTTGGGGTCCGCTGCCCTACACACTTTTCTAGTCAACCCCTTCCCTCCATCCTCCCTGCCTGACCTGATCCTCCAGACGTGGCCCATCACAGCCACCAGACTCACCCATGTCAAATGCCTTCCAGAAATAATAAAATGCAAGTGTGACCATTTTGTTCCCCTGTTCAAACGGCAGGCCGTCACCTAAGGGACAATGTCCAGGCTCCTCAGAATGCCACGCAAGGCCCTCCACACTCCAAACGCCTGTCCTGCTGCTGCCTACCTGGAATGCTTCAGACCTACAACCTGCCTGAATTTGTCGCTGCTACCATCACGACATGCTATTTTGCACCTCTTTGCCCTTGCTTACATTGTTGCACCTGGCACACACCCTGCTCCCCGACTCCTAGCCTAACTCCCGCTCACCCTTGAAAACTCAAATCGAATGTCACGTTCCCCAGGAAATCTTCCCTAAAACTCCACAATGGACAGGGTATCCTTTTATGCATTCCGCAGGATTCCCTATTAGAGCAGGTAAAAAACCTACTGAGATTATTTGAAAGAATCTGTTTGAGGCTTACATACAGACACCGAGGGCTAAAAACGTGGCATTTACTTCTGTGTCTGGCTTAATAAGTAGTTGCTCATCTCAACCCAGAAACCTACAAATCTAGAAAAGGAGGGTTATGAAGAGCAGCTTAAGGCACCCATACTGTGTCACATTATTGTATATAATATTTCAGGACACTAAAATATTATTTTTGTCCTGCTGAGGGGTAACAGTAAAGAACCAAAATTAACTTACGTAACTAATTTTCTACCTAAATATTAGAAACGGAAATACCATACTCCCTCCCTTTTTCGACGATAAATATTTAATTTCCATACTCAGAACTTGTTAACTCAGCCTTGGCGTTTTAATTCAAGTTGCAGCGGTTGGGGGGAGGGCCAGGTGGTAGGTAAAATTCACCGCTTTCCCAGAAGATACTTTTCTCAGGTATCACCGAGAATAAGTTTACATACTTATTATTTATATACATTATATAAATTATTATAACATTAAATATATTATCTATAAGTAATTATTATATACATATAAGTATAGATATACACATATGCTTTTCTCAGGTATCAATGAGAATAATAAGTTTAATACTCTACTTATCGAAAAACAAACACACACTCTAAAGGAGAGTCACCCCAAAGATTTAGTTCTCAGAAGCCAAGCCATATTCTAGGGAAGGATCTATCTTTAGTGGAAAAAACACAAATGGGAGAGTCCACGTGGTTCCAGCTGAGCGGCCCCCTCCGGCACACGGACAGTTCTTCTGAGAAGGACTCAGCCCTGCAAGCAACACCCGTGCTGAGCCCCAAATATCATGAGCAGCAGGTGATCGGGGCGCTCAGGAGTAGCAGGGGCCTTCCTGCCTCACCCCAACCTGAGCCCAAACAACGGGAGCCAGGTGAAGGCTTCAGCCTGGACTTACACAGCCAGCCTTCCAACTGGTATACCAGGGTAATACAGTAAAGCATTGGACCTTCCACCAAAGAGGGAAGGCTGCTGCATTCGGATGTTAGCTGAAGTAGTGTGCTCTCCCCATCAGCAGTACGCTGATGCTGCAGCCTGCCTCCTCAGGATGACAGGCAGCTTACCACAGTTCGTTCCGCGTGTCTCTAACGCTATAACCCTCTCATCCAGGGAATCCTCATCTCCACCACGGCTATGGACCAGGAGAGCGGCGAAACAGCACGTTTCAGAAAGTGGCGGGACCAACCCATTCCGGACCCAGAGCCTCTACTTCAGTGAACTGCAGAGTCCATGGCCAGTGGAGACACCTGCCCCTCAGCCTGGAAAGCCCTCAACCTCCAACAGCGCTTTCCTCCTCGGCAACTCTGAGAAATGACACCAAAGGGCTCCCTGCCGTGGAGTATGGCTGGTATGAAAGGGAGCTAGCTGGGCCATGTTGACAGCCTATCTCCTCAGTCAAGCCCCAATTCTGAATAACAAAGTTCAGAATTTAGCTGACGGCCAGCAGTTGCTCTTTTGTTCTGAAGGAACTCTTGGGTGTGCCTTCTTACTACCCAACAGAAAACCACTAACTCTGAGAGACCCCTTTGGGGGGAAGTTGTGCAAATCACCTGACTATTCCGTTATCTGTATCATTACTGAGGGTCAATAAACAGTGTTTTCTCCAGTGTGAGAGAAAATACATTAATTTGATGACACTGACACCAGTACAAACCAAAGCAATAACCAAACACATGCTTTCCTTACAATGGGTCTGATCTATCTCCATGCTTGAGGTCAAGAGTTTCCCTCTCACCTGTTCCCAGTCAGAAAGAAAAGTTACATGGAATGCAACATCGCCTATTTCACGAAATGGTTAAACACAATTAGTCAGATAACATAATGGATCATGAGGTAGAAGGCAATATCACAGCCACTAAAAGCACAAATGCAAAGTATTGCACCAAACAGGCTAAAAACCTATTGCGAACACTTCCTCTGTGGCTTCACATGTGCCCTGCGGCTGCAAGATTTAAAGGAGTCACTATCGTTCCTTAAGAGTCAGCTCTGTTTTCCCAATCTGAAATGGTCACAACTGTGTAAGCCCAACCTATCTTGCTCTTAGCAGCCACAGTCTTCCATGCCTATCTCAGAGAATGGAAATGTGTGTGCGCACACAAACACACCCCCCTCATTAAGAAGATAAAGTAAATAAACTTCCCGCCAATCTCACAGCACAAAGTCAGCCAGGCTGTATTTACTCACATAATCAGTCCCATCTGCACTTATTCTTCTAATGAAGTAGGAATGGAAATTAACCATGGAAACTGCAGCTAAGTCTGACCACCTGAGGGACTCGGGGCACTCCGTGGTGGGGAAGAGGGAGAGGTGGCCCGCAGTGCTGGGAGAGAAGGTCCCCATCGGAGGCTCGGAGCCCCCCATGGGTTCCACCAGGAGCTGAGCTGCAATTTCTTTTAGGACACTGGGAAAGTTGCAATTTGCAGCTATGGCCACAGGGTAGTGCAGTAATTCTGCAAAATAGTTACCCCCCTCTCCCACCACTGCCACCTCCCTGCCCCACCCTACCCCCAGTTCCCTGCCAAAGAGAACGGGGACATTTGGTCTGAGTCCTGGGCACCTACAGGAGTGCTTGTGGGGTCCCCGACAAATCCAGAGTGTTTCCAAGACTCTGAATCCAGTTACTCTCAGCACTGGCTCCTGAAGAAGGAGGAGTCTCTGAAGGGCTGACAAGAACTGTAAAGCTATAAAAAGTGATTAGCCTATTTATTACAAACTTTGTTTACTTAGGTTTTTATGTTTATTTCCCACTATATCCCCACTAGGATACAATTAACCACCCCCTCACTCATCAAAATTGTATTAGAAAGACTCACGAAAATAAAATAAATGCTGCATCGAAATGTAACCTCCTGGCACTGTGGAATTATCATGTTATTATACAAAGCCTCCTCAAAATAAAAAGAAGAAGATGAGGAATTTTTAAAGAGCTTCTTTTCAAAGGAATTTTTATCCTTTTAATTCTTGCTACTCAAGGTTTTGTCTATGGACCAGCAGTTATACCTGGGAGCTGGTTAAAAATGCAGAATCATAGCCCTACCCTGGACCTAGTAAATCAGAATCTGTATCTTATCAAGATCCCTAAGTTACCTGGATGCACGTTAAAGTTTGAGAAACGCTGGCCTGAGTGCTAGGTAAGCATATGGACCTTTATTTTCAAAACTGTTTTCTAAGCCCTAAGTCTTTTCTTCCTCTCAAGATACATTTTAAAGAAAAATATATTTTGACATTTGAAAACAAAACAGATTATTTCCCAGAATTGGTGACGATCCACTAGAGTAAAGCCTTTTTCTGTCTAAACTGCCAGGTAACTAATTAACATTTCAATGAACATTGACGGAAAATTTGGTCTGTCACCTCATAACTCAGGTAAAAAATGCAGGTACGACAAGAAAAATTTAACTAAGACTAACAGACGCGTATTGCAGCACTCCAGAGGATTTTTGGAAACTAATTTCCTGTCATAAAAAAAAAAGAAAAAGAAAATTATTTCAGCTCAAGTTAAGCATGTAACTCTAAACTGAGTTGCTATGATAGCGTGGCCTCCAAATTACAGTCACTGTTGTTTACCTCGGCTAACAAGGAGCCTCCTGAGAAGAAATTACGTGAAGAAGCCTAAGCACCCTCCCACGCCTTTCTCCACATGTGAGTGGAGAAATTGCAGAGGGGAAAATACACAAGTGAATACAATTAATGACTCTGGCTCTCTTTGATTCCTGCTCCCCTGTGATGGGGATGATCATAGACTCCTGAAGCTGGAAGGACTCAGGGATAACTTCTTGCTGCTGGCCCACTTACTCTGGAAAGCTCTTTCTACGAAGTCCCTGGCAGGGGGTCTACAGACAGGTCATTGTTACCCTCTGAGACAGCCTTGTCACACCACTGTTAGATAACCTCACACCCACTGACTTACTTATATCCTTGGGCAACCCAGCAAAACACCTGGAAACACTCGGGGGGCCTCTGTCACATCCCCAGGTGTTAGTTTCCATAGACTAAACCCATTAAGTTTCTTGGATAGTGTGGTATCCTTTCATCCTGGTATAACTGTGTTATTCTGTTTCTGTTGAAGCTAAATTATGATTAGCCTGACATAATTTAATGAGACCCACAGAGCCAAATGAAGTCATTTGATGCAATGGGTGGTAATTCAATACATTCTTGGTGAAACATCAACGATTATGTAATGGTTAATATATCTACATTTGTTACTAGTACAACCATAAGTAAGGACACATTTGTCTTCTCAACTATGACGTACAACTAAGAAAAACTACCAGCCTCTACTCAAAAATGTCCCTGGGTCCCATTACCAGGAACAGAACTCAGCACCAGATGGATGACCCGACCCAACGTGACCTTTCTGCATTCTTCCTTGTTTATGATAAAGAGACGTTTTGAAGGAAGCAAAGGGTATAAAAGAACTGCATTTGGCATTCACAAAGCAACGGACACTTTTATTACTTAACATCACAACCTTATGAGGTAGGCCAGTATAAGTGCTGTTGTTTTATAAGTGATGAAGCCAAGACTGAGAATAGGAAATGAGAGAGATGGTGAGCTGCCCAGGGCCAAACAGAAAGGGAGACTGCAGCCAACTGAATTCAGAAACCTCAATTAAATTCCCAAACAAAAGAGAACAGGCAACACTGAAAATAAGTTTTATGGATTTCACTTTGAAACAAAACAAGGAAACGTCATGTTACCACTAAATGATATTTAAAATCGTCTTTTATGTCCTTGATTTTGCCCCCAAGGTTTTATTCCCAAAATAAAGAAAATTTAAACAGGCAAACTTATTCCAGGTTGAAAATTCCATTTACACAGGAAAAAAAAATCTTGCATTTCATTTTCAGAGATTTTTTTTTCTTAATTTGACTGTTACTTTAACCAATATTATGCCAAAGGGCCTTGTTCAAGTTGCTAAATTTAAAGTGGCATAGATTAGACCCATTCTGGTTCACAGGGACATTCTCCCGAAATAGATTTTCAGCATTTTATAAGCCTCCTACATTTTCACAAAAGAGACTCTGGAACACAGGAAAGAATTATTTCCCCACACACAATACTCATGTTCATCGTCATCAAAAGGCACTTGGTTAAAACTCATCTGCACAGCCAGCGCGCATCCTCCCTGTTATATCCTGACACCGAGCTTGAGAGCTTGAGCCCTCAACCTCGATGACCTGAATTAACAAATTCCCCGCCAGCTTTTTCCAAAACACACCACCCACGGTACCACAAGGGGAGGCACGCCTCAGCTCCCGGCCCCCAGCACTTCACTGCTTCCCATCCACACCTCCTTACCTCCTCCACGATGGCCATCAGCCCCTTCACGGAGGCAGCCCTCCCGCCCTAGCCCTGGAAGCCACTCTGCTGGAAACATTCTCATCCCTGCACCTGGGGAAGCCCTTTGCCACGCGGTGGGCGTGTTCTGGGGCTCTCGGCCAATGATGGCCACCGCAGCCAACCAGTCCACCACTTCGGGCCAATGAGAACGAGCAGGGCCAACGAGGGTAGACCTATGGGCTCCAAGACGCCCGGCGCTCAGGCCACGCCCAGTGAAGGTGATGGGCCCCAGGTGCGTCTCTCCTATGCTCCGTGTTCTGGCAAACTACTTTCACCCCTACGGGCTGATGGAAGGGATAGGGGTAGGCCTTCAAATGTTTGCTTTGTTGGGGATGGAGGGAAGGGCTAATAAGGGTCAAGAATAGGGATCCAGGCAGTTGTCTGACTCTACCCCGGGGAGCCTAAGGAGGCCTGGAAGAAGGCGACTGACTTGCAGAGAACCAGGTGGGTCAGCAGGCGCTACTGGAGACGAAGTTGTTAGTGTTTCCACCTGGCTCCCCTTCCCCCCACAGGAGTGCAGTACACCTTCCCCCTGAGTTAGTTAATAACTTCATCTTCACCCAACGAGCTCCACGCTTTATTTCCTCCTTATTTCTAGCCACGGCCTTCACTCCACATGGACTTTCCTCCTTTCTATTTTCTCTTTCTGAAAGTCCACTTCTCCAAGAGGCGTTTCACAGGCCTCTCAGCCCTAAAGGTCTCTTCCCCTCCCAACAGGATGCGCCCTCCTCCCCCTCAAATGGGCAGCGTCAGCTTTGTACAGCAGATATGGATGTGGACGGCTTATTCTCCTACGAGTTACTCGCAAACGCTCTGTTTCCTATGCGTCGCTACAGTTTCTTTTCCCCCCTAAACTACAGGTTTCAATCCATGGATGGGGAATTTTTAAAAAAATAGAATAGAATATCAAAGTACACCTCCCATAATATGGATAAGTGTTATTTCATGACACTTGTTTCAGTTATGAGTCTGTGTGCACACAAATGATGTGGTGGGTTGCAATGTTAAACATACTTGTTACTGTGAGTCATGGTATAAAACGTTTGAAAGCTACCGCTCTCTGGTACCTAACCTAGAGGGATGCCTAACGCTCTATGAATGCTTACTGAATTGAACAAATTGGTGAGTATGATACAATCCACTTATTACAACTTCCAAGGTTCCACTTTGAAAGAATATAAAGTATAATGTCTCCTGGAACAAAAGTAAATGGATTCTGGGCTATGTGAAGCTATGGGGCGATGGGGCGGGGGAGTAGTAGAGAGGGATCTGAATATTTACTATTTTATTTCAACAGACTTTCTCCCCAGTAACTAACATGTGTCTGTATTTAAGGGAGATTAAAAACAATTTTGACCAAGTTCACCGTGGAAAGCTTTTCTCATTCACTGAAACCACCTCATGATTACAAAGTTCTGCATCTTTAAAATATTTCGTATAGGTAATTCCACCATGATTCATAAAAGGATCTTTCAGAGACACCATGAAAGCCTTTGTTCCAGTTCTTTCTTTGCCCAAAGATGCCGCTATGTCCTCTCAATACCCCACCCCCACCGTCTGTAAAAATCCCATTCATCTTCCAAGGCTTAGTTCAAAGGCCACCTTTTCCACGGAAGCCTTTTTTTTTTTTTAAACTCGATTTTTCCTCTTTCCCTCCTCCACCACCCACCCCAGTCCCAAATATGGTCCTTTTCACTTCTGAATCACCAGCGCTGAAACGTTTTTATACTTGTGTACTTGTCTTATCCCCACTAGACAATAACACGCACAACCCATGGTTTACTCTGCTCTGTATCCGCTGTGGCAACCAGCATGAGGTCTTGTATTTAAGAGATGATCAATAAAATTTGTTAAGTGAATAAATGAAAGCAACTGTTACCCTGTTCAAAGGGATGGTCATTATTTTAAAGGCCCTGAGGAAGGGCGCACATGCCCAGCAGCTGATCAAAAGCTGGTGAAGAACAGAAAGAGCAGCCAAGGGGATGGAGGAGGAGTTTGAGAAGGGGTCCTGCTCCTCTGGTCACCCGCCCACGTAAACTTACTGAATCCCCAGCTCTTCAGGGATTCGGCTCTACTGAATGAAACTAGGGAGCCGGGTATAGAATGAATGCCTCCACCTTGTTCCAAACTCTTCATTCGTACTTCAAACCAGAAATGGGAAGTGGAATTAGAGGTGGGAATTAGGGCAACCCTTCTCAATTTTAAGGCGTGGCTGAAAAGAAAAGTTGAAACAGCTATCTGGATAATTCCGGCTCAAAATCTCCCCCTCCACCTTGAAAAATAAGTATGGGAGTTTCTGGAGGGCAAGGAAGGAGGGGTAAGGGTGTGCAAGGAAGCAGAGGAGATCAAATTCAATACTACTGAGCTTTTCTCTTCGTGTTGTCTATACAGTCATTTGGGGACACTTCCAGTGACCACTAGACTAAGCTAGCTCAGATTCAAAGCCACAGTCACAACTAACAAACTGCAATTTGTTTTTTTGGAAAACGATGCCCACCAATGAGAAAAAATTGTTTGTTAAAATACCATTTTCCTTTGCCATTCATCTGTACCTTCCCCCCCGACAAAGAAAAGTGTTCTTCTAAAAGGGATTAAAGAAAGAAGTTTTTACTAGTCTCTATTTTAAATTTATATACATTTTAGAAGTTAATTCAAGTAGGGCAGCAGACGTAATTTCCTAAATCATGGTATTGTTTCCAAATCTTTAATTTTAAATTAATATAATTAAGGGCTCTGACCTTCTCTTTCTTTTATATTTTAGCAGAACCTTAATTTCCAGTCCATCAAGGTTTTGTTTTGTAATTAATTTCAGAGCTGCGCTCATAAACTGGGAATACATCTGCAATACTATAGAAAATACGCTGGATTTGAAGTCAGAAAACTGAGTTTTGAAATTAATGCTAGGTTCGAATATGGCTTCTCCACTTCTAGATGTGTGACCTTGGGCAGGTCACCTGATCTTCCCACACTCAATTTCCCAATCTGTAAAATGGGAATAACAATAGTTATTGCTTGTTTCCTAAGGTTGCTGTGAAGATTAAATGAACTAAGACATGTAATGTACTAGAACAGAGTTAAAACATTCTAAAGTACATGCATTGTACTTAGAACAGAGTCTGGCTAAGTATTTGGTAAATGTTAGTTTAAAAATTCCGCTGTCATTTGTTTTATGGTCTCAGTAAAGTCATTTTGCAGTTCAAAGCCTCCATTTCCTTGTCTGTAAAATGGGACTACTACCACTTACCACTTCTGGGATTGTTATAAGATTCAAATAAGAAAACAATGGATATGAAAATGCTTGACCCACAGAAAGCACTCAAATGTTAGTTATTTGGGGTCACCTATAAGCTTAAAACCAAGCCATAATCTTAAAAACTTATAAAGTCAACCATAAAATTGAGTTAGAAAATACCATCCAAAAACTTCATCCATGACTGAGAAAATGTCCGGGTTAGAAATGCATACTCAGAGTTTGGTTTATCTTTAACTGATGAGACATATATAAGCTCTTAGAAGATGTAAATTCTACATCTGCAAACTAGAAACACTCCCTCAGTCAAGCCAAACTGTCCTATTATATTGTAAGCAAGAACTCCTGCACAGTTTCATAAGCCAAAGACAAACTGATGGATTGATCAAAATCTGACTGCATGTACAGTAGCTTCTTAAAAATGCTTTTTTTAATTTTTTTTAAATAACAAAAGTACTGTAGCTAATGTAAATTTCAAGTCAATTCAACAGGCGTTTATTATGTAACTGTGCTCCAGGTAACCCAGCTGGGAACTAAAGATGCAGAGGGAAAGACAGCTCAGGCCTGTGCTGGAAAAGCCACAGATTACGGCTGATAATTTCAAAATATCACTCGTAAAAGTCATGAGGGCTTCAGTTTTGAGTCAGCAAGCAGACAAGCAGCCTAAAAACCTGCCGAAACAAAAAGTTCTTCCTTTTGACTGAAAATGTGACTTTTAAAAGCAAAAGTCAATTTTAAAGCACAGTTTCTACCTGCAAACCTACTGAATTTGTGCCAGAAACCAACATTTCTAAGTGTAAATCTGTAAAGTAATAGGTATCTGTAAATGAGAGGCTGAAATAACCCCAGCAGCAACAACACAGTAATTAGCGACTTTTATAGAGTAATAACATGTTTCATATTCTTTCTACACTGGCTCTTTGAAGTTTCCAGTGTAATGTATAAAAGTTTTATTACATTAGGGCCCATCCTTGTGTATTTTATAGGCACCAGCATTATGCAGAGCAAGCTGTACTTACTCATCCTGGGATCTTTTCATAAGAAACTGCTCGATAATGCACTAGCTTTGTGTCCAGTTTAGTTAGTTACACCTGGCTTTAGACAGAGCAGTCACTGGAAGCCTGCAGCATGGAAAATATACACATTTCCACATATTGTATACGATCTGTAAATCAAAAGGCAGTTTAGCTTTAAAACTGCACACTGCATATTCATGTGCACACCACTTGCAGTTTTAGACACATGTGAACTCTTTACTGAATTAAAGAAAAACGGGGGGGGGGGAGGAAAAAAACCAAACCTCAGCTCTACAATAAGCGATTACCAGAGGAAGAACAGAATGCAGTTAATATGCTTGTTCCACAGATGTTCATTCCCGTAAATATTAAACATAACACAAGTTCATCCAGGAATATGCAGGCGGTAATTTTACCACCTGAATAGGGCTGGTTGGAAACATTTAGGAGATTGGGGCGGGGGGGGGGGGTGGACGGGGGGCGGGGGGTGGATAAGAGGGATGTGGAAACAGCCAATGGGATTTTTAACACACCCGCAACTAGAATTAAACTGCTTCCAGCGGCGCTTTACCTACAGTAGCTCCTCAATATGAGAACCCCGAGCCACAGAACCCCGAGGGCTCTTCCACAGCCTCCCGCTCCCCAGGCTGCGAGCTTTGAGCGCGGAATAAAGGGATACACGGGGCGTCGGTGAGCTGGAGCGGGGACAGGAGGAGTGTAACTGTGGCCAGGCGGGGTGTGAAGAAAGGGCTCAAAGGGATTGCGAACCTCGAGGAAATGAGTCTCCCAGGGCCAGGGCCTCAGAATTCCCGCACGGAGAAGCACTCGCCCCCTGCCCTCGGGTTCACTTTCCATCTCGGGTGTTGAGAGACAGAAAGGATGCGGCCGCCAAGACCCGGTGCAGACAGGCAGGAGGCTGGAGCATCCTCTAAGGGCACTACGCAGCGGCCACAACTCCAGAGGGTCGCTGGTGTGAACCGGGGGCCCTCGGAGAAGAGGTGGGGGCGCGAATGGAGGGAAGGGAGGTGAGAGTGGCCGGGGGGCCGAGGGGTGGATCCCCCGGCATTAGTGACACGTTCTAGAAATCGGTTCCTTTTCTCTTCACGATTGCGCTCTGCCCCCGGCTCCCCAGATCACCGGCCCCCGGGCTGGGGCGGGCAGCACCGGGGGGAGGGGACGGGAAAGGGAGGCGAGAAGACAGGCGGGCGGCCCGGCCACCCCTCGGGGGAGGCGGGAAGGAGCCGGCGCGGCGGCCGCCCCCGACCCACCCCGCCCCCACGGCGGCCGGTCGCCCGAGCCCCCCGCCCAGGTGAGAGCGCGCGGGCCGCCGCGGTCGCCCCCCGCCGCTCGCTCGCTCGCTCGCTGGCTCGCGCCCGCCCGCCCGGCACGGGGACTCACCACAGCGACTCGAGGTCCCATTCCTGGAGCAGGGCTAAGTCGAAGCTGTCCATGGTGGGAGGTGTCAGCGCCGCCGCCGCCGCCGCCGCCGCCGCCGCCGCCGTCGTCGCCGCCGCCGCTGAGGCTCGGGCCGCCCGCGCGCTGCAACGAAAGGCGCCGCTCAAGGTGCATCCCGGCCGCTCCAGCGCGGCCGCCGCCCGCCCGCCCGCTGCCCGCTCCCGGCTCGGGGCTCCCGGCTCCCCCCTCCCCGCCTCTGGGCCGGCCGGGCTGCTGGCGGCGGCCGGCGCACTCACCCGCTCGCCGACTCGCGCAGGCACACTCAGCAGAGAGCGGCGAGATCGCCGCCGCCGCCGCCGCCGCCTCGCCCCCCCACCCCCCGCG
>NW_020837979.1:6225342-6301720 GCF_003676395.1 Aethalodelphis obliquidens | reverse complement strand
TTCTCCTCGGGGAGGCGCGTGTGCGCGGGCGAGGCCGAGACGCGCGCGCGCCGTGAGCCCCGCGCCGCGCCCGCCCCGCGCGCCCCTGCGCTCACCGCGCCGCTCCCCGGGTCCCGGCCGCTCGCAGGCCTTGACGCCCAGCCCGCCGCGACCCCCGTGTCCCCCCTCCGCCGACCCTGGCCTCCCGGGGGCGCCCAGCGCGGTCCGGCGAGCGGAGGCGAGGGTCGGGCGGCGGCCCAGAGGGCCGGGATGCGGAGCTCGCCCGTCCTGCCGCATCTTCTGACCCGGCCCCGCCCGGCCTCTCCCGGGTGTACGCACTTCTTGGGGGCCCCGGGCTGCCCCCTGAGCGGCCGGGTGCCCCCGCGGGCCGGGTGATGAGGCGGCTGCTGACCTGGGTGGGTGCTAGGAGATGCCCCTGCCGCCCGCGGCGCGGAGAGAGTTGGCGATGCAGCCTGCAGCAGCGCCGTAAACAAACCGTTTAAAATATCTGGAGCCAGTAAGTTAAGTGAAATCAAGGGGATCAGGGACGAAACCTCTTCTGACGGGACCTCCAGTTTGGCCTGCAGTGGGGGTCCCCCCCCTCCCGTCCTTCAGCTGGCCGGACCCTGGACACCCACCTCCTTTCTGTTTCTTTCAGGGAAGGGTGACAGGCCTCTGGGGGTAGAATGCAAACTTCCAGCCCTATCTGGAAGTCTAGAGAGCGGCGTATTGTCTGCTAGAAGGATGAAGAGTGTCACTGTGGCTCCTAAAAGTTAAGTTCTTATTATGACTACTTCCTTGAGTTTAAAGATAATTTCCCCCTCCCTTGCTTGTGTAAGTGCTGAGCCAAAACCCAGAACCCCTCTTTTGTCCCTGACTCTCTTCTCCTCTTGGCCACAGCTCTGGGAGCGCGGCTCAGGATACCAAGGACTTCCTGGAGAGAGCAGTACAGGGCAGTGTAATATCCCATCCCTTGCACCCAACCCCAAGTCCCTGCCATAGGGAGGCCTTTCTGGTGCTCTCCCCTTTGTTCATTCTAGGCAGGAAGAACCACTGCCTGGGGCTGCCAGAAATCTAGACCCTTGGGTAGAAGTCACAGGATCCCTCTATCTGGGGCAAGCTTAGGAGTTACACTCCTCACCTCCCTGACCTCTGAATGAGGATTAACAAACTAAGTCTGGAGCACATGTAGGAGAAGAAAAGACCAACAAGAATTCTTTCCTATTTGGGGTTGGCTTCCAAAACAGTACCCCCCTTTCTTCCCCCAGCTCTGAAGCAGTCCTTCCCTTATTAGCATCCATAACTAATGTGCAAAAGATAAAGCAGTAAATTAAGGCAGAGTTTGACGGAAGGGAATTTGCCTCAACACCGTTTAAGGGAAAGGAGTTGTTATTTTACAAGCTGGCAACTCCCAACCCCTAACAACTTCCCTCATTAGTTGAAGGTAGTAACAAGGCTACAGAAGAACAAAGGGAATGTTGATACAGGAGAAGGCACAGGTGTGAAGGACTGTCTTCCCAAATCCCAGTCTATGGTGTATTTGGAGAGACTGCGGGGGTGGGGAGGAAATCTGTCTTCTTAACGTCTCCTTAGCATAAGCCTTGTTGTAAATTTTTGCTCCGGCAAAAGTGAGACGGCTGAGGCATCCAGACAGTGTTCCCAGGAGCAAAGGATGGGGGGCGGAGGGTGAAGGAGAGCTAGAGGAACAACCCCTCTCTGGAAGAACTGCAAGTTCCACTTTCCCATCAAGACATGCATCCTATCCCTGTGCTCAGGGCTGCCGGCCGGGAAGCCTCTCCAGAAAGGAGACCTCCCACCCCTCACAGGGATCTGGCTTTCCTTCCCTTTCCACCACATCTGTTTATACAACGCAGGAAGGCTGAAGAACAAACAGAACCATGTTTACTGGGACTCCCATCCTGGGCCTAAGCTCAGGATACAGCTTTGCCCTCACCGTGGGGGCTGAGGATAAATAGATCATCCTGGGAAAGGAAAGGGAGAAAGCCCTGGGGCTACACAGCTGGCAGAGTGGTTGGCTCATAAGAGGCCTCACCCCCAAAGCCACGTAGGAATGGGTAGATTTCTATTTGAATATAAACACGGTGCCTCTTGTTAATGCATGAGTATACTCGAGCCTAAAGCAATTTCACTGTGGGTAATAAACATTTTCAGTTTGGGGCCTCTAACGTAGGGGAAGTTACATGAATACTTTTATTTTCAGTTTTTGTGTATGGTCTCCAGTTGGAGAATAAGGCCTTTTGAAGAAATCCAAATAATATTGTAGATGCCATTTTTGCTAAGTTCTCATGGGAAGAAATTTAAATTTACAGGTAAAATGTAGAACAATTAATGAGAGCCTTTATAGGGTGATCTTTTTATTATTTATCTGGTTTATTAAGATGTTCCCATTATCCTCCAGCCCCTACACATACCAAAGCAAGCAGTTAACCTAGATGTCAAAATTTTAAATCCTTAATAAAAAGCACCACAAAAAAAAAAAAAAAAAAAAAAAAAGGCTTGGACTTCCTGGGATTCAAAGGCCAGAACTAAAAGGGAGGATTTTTTTTTTTTTTTTTTTTTTTTGCTAAAGGAGTAAGAGACAACCTGAGTTAAAAATAAAAATAAAAACTGGTGTTTCCTGTGAAGCTGATGTAGCTTCTGTGCATAGTACAGGCCTTCAGGCTGGAGGGACTTCTCTCCCTCCGGGGATAAATGAGGCAATACTACAGAAAGCTAAATGAAAGTGCCCAGCTCTGGAGAGCCTCTGGGGGAGTCAGCTAAACCAGAGGGGCTGCTGGGCTTCCTAGGTCAGGTTTGTTTGTTTAGGCTACATCTATGAAGGAAAGGGACTAAGAAATGAATCCTACTCAGTCTGAGGCAGATATACAAGTGCACTTAGCTAGGGCCCCACTCACATTCTGCCAGCCTGGAATTGGAAACCTCCTAAATAGACCCAGAAGCAAATCTGTGGCATCCAGCTAAGATCTCCCTGTGGATACGAATTGAGAGACGAGAGACCTTACATGGCTTTATTAATTCAGGCCTTTTTCTGAAGACCTGGCTGCAACTCAGAGGGTTTTTGTGACCAAGTGGGAATTTTCCTTTCACAATCCCACCATTCCCCTGGAAGGATATGCCTGGCCAAAAGACAGCTGTGCAGGTGGTCCTGCTGGAAGGTGATGGGAGCCCTGCTCCGCCTCCACCAGCACTGTTTGTCACCACACCCTCCCTCCTGTTCCAGCATGACTGCGGGCAGCATGCAGTCTGCTTTCTCCTTCCTGAGGCTTCTTGGGTGTTCATAATTGTATCTAGGGATTGCAGGATCAGCCCTCTAGGCTTTCTGCTTGCAAATGACATGCTAATATGTCGAGCCCCAGGATAGCACGGGTTTTAATCCACCTAGGAGTTCGACAGTCTTCAGCCCTCTCCTCTCCACTGCTCTCTTAGAGTGGTGCTAGCCCGGGATCTAAGGTGCCTTTCTTTTTCTATTTTTTTCATCATTCACCAGGTCCTGAGCAGATGGTGTGGCTGTGCTGGCTGTCATCACTCCTCCTATGTTTCCATGGAAACGTGGGGCATAGGGACCATCTCTGCCTTGGGCTCTCTGGCAGTATCCTCTGGCAGAGAACTTCAGCACTCTGGCCCTCCCCCTTGCCTGCCCACATTCGGGAGGGTTTGAGAATGTTCCGCCAGGGTCATTTGTGAGATCATCCAAGGACATACTCCCCAAGCACGGTTGTGAACTGGCTTGAAAAGGGAGGGGAGAAGGAGGGGTGCCAACACCCCAGTTGTATGGCTGAGGCCAATTTGCAATGGTGGCATATTTGGACTATCTGTCCCCTCAGCTGGATTCCATAATCGCTGATTATTGCCCAGATGTCAAAAGAGATCCTCCTAAAGTTGTATCTGCTCATCAGGTAAGGGACATTTAATGAGTATAACAATGTTACTGATGGTTTATGTTTTACTGACATTCCACCCACTCCATGAGGAGTCTTTTTTTTTTTTTTTCAACAAAACCATGTTTTCCCTAAGGAATGTACCTTCCTCAAAGTTTCCAACATCCTCCTGCCTACATAATTCACTTATATAGCTACTAAGACATTAATTAGATTCAGAAGTCTGTAGAAACAGCAGAGCTGGGCAGGTCAGAGGCCAGACAGGGCAGAGAAAAGAGTGGGGAAAATGACCCTTGGGAGAGGGTAAGGAAGCAGAGGGAAATTTTTCATGCCATTCAACTACCAAACAAGACAAAGATAATTTCAAAATGTGGTCAACTACCATAACATTGTTTAGAGAATTAAAGTATTGTCCAATTAAAGAGTGCTTTTTAAAAAAAAAAGTTGATTTGGTAGAAGAATTCTATGCATATATGTCTTTGATGTTAGTTGCTCCTTATACATCTGCTACAAAAGACTAGTGTATGAAGCTCACCACATTTTTAAAAAGGAAAGAAACAAAGCACTTGTACTGAAAATGAAAAAGCAGGCAGAAAAGGCATAGGCGATTCATAAAAATGATCAGAAAAGTGATTCCTATCACAGATCATGTATTTCGTGCCACGCTGACCTACTTGGGGGATAATCCCATTATTTGTGATATGAGAAGAGCCCTTGGTGCTAGTAACAAGAACCAACCATCCTGGCTTAAAACTTAATATTCCCACTGGCTCTTTGCTGTGCTTCTTGAGAGGTACGCTGGCCATCATGCAAGACGCAAGGACTCTAAACCTTTGGGAATAGGAGGTCACTAATCATAATGATAGCCCACATTTCTACGTGATGATGCGCCGGGTACTGCTCTAACTATCAACTTTGTTTATTCCTTGTAAAACCACAGGAGGTATGTTACCATTGTTTTTATTTTACAGATGAGTAAACTAAAGAACAGATACGTGTCACAGACCAAAGAACGACAGATCAGAGATTGGATCTAGCCACCAAGGCTGTGTTGGATATTTTTGTCTCTGTCAGTTTTGGTCTCCGGCAGTTCTAAAACGTTAGAGTTTAGTCTTCAGTTGTTCTTTCCTGAGCACTGCCAGACAGGCATCTCTGGAGGACGTCAGGAGAGCCATAAATCTGTTCTTGTTTAAAGGTATGACCTCCTCCTTGGCTTAAACAAATCTCAAGGTGTTGGTCTGTTCCAAACAGGAGCGCCTGCTGTTTTGTTAGGTGTTTTTTTTTTTGTTTAACTTTGTATTTTATATTGGAGTATAGTTGATTAACAATGTTGTGATAGTTTCAGGTGTACAGCAAAGTGAGTCAGTTAGGTGTTAACAGACAGCAAGACCAACGCGTCCAGTAGGCGGAGATGCAGCGTAGGTCTGAGGGGAAATGAGGGAGGGAAGTCACGACGTGACTGACATGTCCGACTCTTTTCTCTGTGGCATCAGAGAGGTTTCCCGCATGAGCTAATGATCCCCACAGAGCCCCTGGAGGACACTGAGGTTGCAAGTGGACCAGTTCTGGCTCACTTCCTGAAGACAGAGAAATTTCCAAATTATATCCTGATGGTTAAACACTGATGGGCCATGGACAGCAGTATAAGTTCCTCCCAAAGCCTATCAGGTAACAGCATCTCCAAACCTCAAAGGTCATGGTGGAGGTGCTCCCATCTAGAAATAGAGACACAGAGAGAGCAGCGTACCTCATCGGGAGCTTGGGACAAACACGTTATGTCAGTCACTACTGGTCGCCTACCCAATATCTATCTGCCCTCTTCTCTACTAACAAAACCTAAGTTTGGGGATGTGATGAGCCCAGCAGAAATAATTATATTTTCTAGTCTCTATTTCAGCAAGAACTGGGCATGGAACACAGCTCAGGCCAATGAGACATAAGCTTAAGTCAGCTGGAATTTCTTGGAAAGTTTCACTTTCCTGGAATAGGCAACATTTTTTCCTCTAGGTTACTTCTTTTTTTCCGGAATGCAACTGAAGGCCTGAGGTGGAGCAGCCATCTTGGACCCTGAGGGCAAAAGCCACAAAATAAAATTGGCAGATGTGAAGTTAAAAGGAGGCTATGTCTTTGATGGTTTCTTCACACAATCGTACCATCTTTGAACCACCTACCTAGCTCAGGACCTTTGGGAGCAAAACAAGACCCTATTTGGCCGAGCCACTATAATCACGTTTTGATTATTACACCTAACTCAATGAAGTCATGTTCCCTCCAGTGTGCCCCGCACATGGCCACGTATGGTGAGGTCTACCAGATGTCCCAGACTATGTGCCCCATAGGCAAAGCCTATGTTTTCCCTCTTAAATATCTCGCCTTCTGGGTTCACTCTGGTTGCAAGAAGAGCAATTAACAAGAAACCCATGCTCAATTGTCTGAAGGCTGATTAATCCAGCTCCAGCATTTTTTTAATATTCCATATTAATAATTATTTTTTTATTTTCATGTTATCTGGTTAAGTTATTGTTACATCCTCACAGGGATACTAGAAGATCTCATTTCTGGAAAATAGTGCAGGAACAATAAGAGTCAGGCTTTCTTTTGTCCTTGCCACATATACAAAAAAAAATGCATGTTTCAGGCTCTGCCATTGTTTCTACCAATAAGCTAATTACCACTGTATGAAGCTGATTCACTTCAGAAGGAGTTTAAAAAAACAACTAATTAAGAACAGTATTCTGAAATATAAACTGTATTACAAGGTTAGAACCCTATAATGAAATAGTAGAAGCTTGAAAGTCGGGAGAAACCATGGAGGCTCTCTCTCACCAACCTCCTCCCCAGGCAGGAATTCCCTCTATATTAGCCCTGGTATGTTCAGCCCACTCATGAACACTTCTAATGATAGGTAGCGCACTCTCTCAAAAGGCTTCCTATTCCATTTTTAATGGAACTTAGCTCTGCCTGGAACAACATCCTTCTTTATATTTATGAATCCCAAATTGATTTCCCTGTAACTTCCTAGCATATCACTAGCTTACAGGAAACACTCAATTACAGCTCAGTTCCCCTGAACTTCTCTTGGTCCTAGAGAATTCCTTGTTGGGTGGGGAATCCTTTACAGAGAAGGGGAGCCAGTCTCTTAAAAGGAGGGCATGGACGGGGGTGAGAGAAACCCCACCTTCTTCCAACTGGTGGTTGGTTTCTTGGAAGCAGGGAGCTTCAAAAAGCAGGTGGAGCCGCAAGAAGGAAAATGCCCAGCACGAGATACGGAGGCAGGAGCCTCCTCAAAAGAAAGCAGCCTCCCTGCTGGTTCTCCAGGGAGTCGGCGCACAATGAGAGGTGGAAAATGGGGCCCAAGATCATGGGAGAAGGGTGAGAATGAGGCCAGGAAGGAGGCCTGATGAAAGCACCAAGGCCTCAGGGCCAGGCCCACCCTGACGTCAAGACAGCAGCTCTTGCAAGAGCTAGTTCCCAGTGTTTTTCCAAAGTTCCAACTCTCCTGTGATGCTTATTATAATTCTATATACTTGGCACAGACACTTACATTTTCATGAATTTAGCACTACTTTCTGTCACTCTCTAGACAACAATATGAGGTTTATTACAACAGAAAGGGAGAATCATCATCTTGGGCCTGAGTGAATGGCAGCCCAGATCCCCACACCCTGTCATCCTCCCCTGAAGAGCACAACCTCAAGTCAAGGATGGGGTTGCTTAAGCAAGCCCAGGTCTTGGGCTCAGGACCCAAGACAATACTCTCAATGAGCACATATATCATTTCAGACTTTTTTCTTTAACTGAACAAACATTACTGAGCATCTAGTACATGCCAAGCAGCAGGTTAAGAAATAAGGAGAGATTATAATACAATTATGATACAATTAGTGCTATGACTAGGGAAGAACAAATACCCAGGGAGATCTTTCTAGAAAGAATGACTGACTTGTAGTCTAAGCCAAGAACTGACTTATCCAGAATAAGGTGGGTGGGAGAGGATGGAAGAGGTCTGTATGCCAGGCCGTGTCACCTGCTATGACAGAGGAGTGTCTTCAAAGCTACAGGAGCAAGAGCCCGTGGGTGATGACTTCTGTCTCAGGCTCTCTTAGTGCAGAAGCGAACATTTGGGCTGGGCCTAAAGGAATGAAAGCCAAAGTGACTACGGGTGGCAGTGATGGAAAAGCATTCCAGGCAGAAGGAAGAGCACACGATGGGGCACAAAGGCAAGAAGCACATCCTGCTGTGGTGACAGAGCAGGTTCTGTGTGGTCAAAGTATTGCCTTGGGAAGGAGAGCTGAAGCAGTTAGTGAGTCCTGTTCAGGGTGGGAGCAGAGGCAGAAGGAGGTGGGAGGGGGGGGAGAAAAAGGCACAAGGCCAGGGCAAGAGATTGGGGCCAGGTGGTGAAGAGCCCCGTTCGGCTGCTGTGAAAACATGGGAAGTGGGCAGGAAATGAACATCAGCGATTCAGTGAGGCAGCAAGTGTACACCCAGCTGCTAAACCCAGGGGGATAGCCGAGAGTCGAAAAGAGGAAATGGTTTCTGAGAAGCCAGAGAAAGTATTGCACAGAGCACTCGGCCCAGAGACTTTTCTTTTTTTTTTTTTTTTTTTTTTTTTTGCCGTAAAATTGAGCAAGCCCTTTCCTCGGTACGGGGCTGACCGCATTGTCTGCAGGGCCCACAGCAAACTGAGAATGCGGAGCCCCTCGTTCACAAATGATTAAGAATTTCAAGACGATGACAGCAGAGCGTTAACCCAAGCGCGGACCCTTCTCCACGTGGGGCCCTGTGTGACTGCCGAGGTCCCAGCCCACGAAGCCGGGGCTGCTGAGCTATTGGTGCCATGGGGCACATCTTCACTCACAGGGTGCATGTCAGGCAGCCCGCATCGCAGGGGCTTCTTGAGCAGCACATGGGGAGCACAGCCCCGCGTTCACACAGTCTGCGCCACTACTGAAAATACACACAGAGGAAGACGATCCAAGCCACGCACAGCAATATGCGATGGCGAAAACCTTAAATTAAAAGTACCTTCAGTTTCTAAGAGTGAGTCCTCTTAGAGAGTAAGTCACAAAGGCCTTTGCTTGCTAGGCAAGGTGATGATAGAGATGTAGGCTAGGGAAACTGAGAGAAGGGAGGAATTATTCTCCAAAATAAAATAATAATAATAACAGGAGTACAGGAAGGCATAAAGAGTGTGGCTAGAGGGGGAAGGGGTCGCAGCTTAAGGGAGTAGAATTTGGGGGAAAGACAGAAAATCTAAATGGATTTCAAATTTTGGGGGATATGATATAATCACGTTCTCCATCCTCCTAATGAGTTTTAAATAAAAAATGCCTTTGCTCATCCAAGCTTAGGGAGAAAGACGTGTGCGTCTGCATGTGTCTGTGTGCGCACGCATGTGTTGGGAGAGGTGATTTTCACACCCACCTGCAGATTAGAGTTAACTGGGGGAAAAGTTCCAGTCGCCTACCTGCACCGCCTGCCCCCTTGCCCCAAGCAAGATACTGATGTGATCGGTGTGAAGTGAGTTTGAAGAGCCTCTGACTCAGGGGAAGCCATCCCAAGTGGCCAAGGTTAGGTGTCTCTTCTGGCCCTGGTCCAAGTCTTTCTTTGGTAATCCTGTCATTTTCATTGGTCTGTTTGTCTCTTCTTGGGTAAGTTTCACACTTTGCAGTTATTCCCACCTTGTTCTTCCTTCAGATAATCTTCTATTCCTAGTCCTTTGTTTTTCATTATCGCTTTAGAATCAGCTTGTCAAATTACACACACACACACACACACACACACATACACACGTGCACAAAGAAAACCTCTTAGTTTCAATTTCAACAGAAATTGCTTTGAATATATAGATCAGTTTGGAGAACTAATACATCAAAGATATTGTCTTCTGACACCTGAACACGCTATGTTCCCCGATTATTCAGATTTCCCTTTACTTATACCAATAGTGTTTCATATTCATCTGCATACAGATCTTGCATATCATTTGTTAGATTTTTTCCCCTCTAGATGTTTGATTAAACTAACCTATTCATTCTAATAATTTGTCTGTAGCTTTATTTTTATTTCCCATGTACACAATAATTCAACAACATCATCATGTGATTAAGGGCTGCTCTTTCCCAGCCTCTGCAATACTTACACCTTTATTTCTTTTCTTAAATTACCAGCTAGAACTTTAACTACAATGTTGAGTAGAAGCAGTAATGGTGGGCATCCTTGTCTGATTCCTGATTTCAAAACTAGGGATTTTTGGTAGATCCTTTATCAGATTAAGGAATTTTCCATCTATTCCTAGTTTGTTAACCTAATAGCTATTAATTTTTGTTGTTGAAATTGTGAATTGTAGTGGAATTTTATAAAATGTTTTCTGTGGCCTGTTGAGATGATTCTATTACCTGACTGTCTTTTTTCTGTTAATGGTTAATGTAGTGAATTAGATTGATTGATTTTCAAAACTCAAACCAGCCTTGTATTCATGGAATAAACACAACTCAGTTGTAATGCATTACTTGCTATAGATTCAATATGCTATTTTTTTGGGGGGGAGGGGAATTTCTGCACCAATGGTCGTGAATAAGTGAGTAGAATTTTCCTATTTTGAAGTGATCTTGTTAGCTTTTGCTAAGAAAATCCTTGAAAATGAATTGCGGACATTTACCTCTTTTTCTTTTTATTCTCTGGGAGAGTTTGTGTAATCTTGGAATGGTTTCTTCTTTAAGAATATAGTGGCATTCACCAGTAAAGTTATCTGAGCCTAGACTTTTCTTTGAAGGAAAAATTTTAATTATGGATTTTATTTTTAATAGTTTTCAGTCTATTTTCTGTCAATTTTGGTAAGTTGATGGCTTCTACAACGATATCCAAGTCATGAAAAATATCAAGTTGAGTGGCATAAGTCATAATGTTTACTTACTTACTATCTTCTTAGTAGCTGCAGGATCTGTAGTTATTCCCCTTTTCATTCCTTACATTGCATATTTATAGCTTCTCTCTCTCTCTCTCTCTCTCTCTCTCTCTTTTTAAATCAATATCACCAGCACTTTATCAATTTTATTAGTATTTTCAAAGAACTACCTTTTGTCTTTTTTGGTTCCTTCTGTTGCCTGTTTTCTGCTTCGTTCATTTCTGCTCTCATCCTCATCATTTCCTTCATCCTAATTTATTTTATTTTGATTTGCTGTTTTCTTCCTAATTTCTTGAGCTGGGTGCTTGGCTCTGACATTTGGCCTTTCTCTTTTCTAATATATGCATTTAGTGCTACACTTTTTCACGTAAGCACAACTTTAGCTGCATTCTATAAGTTTTGATGTATAGATTTTCATTATCATTTAGTTCAAAGTATTTTCTAATTTCCATTGTGATTCCTTCTTTAACATAGTAGTCATTTAGAAGCATATTTCTTTATTTCCAAACATGTAGGATTATCTAGTTATCCTTTTGAAGTTGGCTTGTAGTTCAATTGCACTATGATTGCAGAAAATACTCTATCATTTTGATCTTTTGAAATTTTTGAGACTTACTCTCTGGTCCTACATATGCTCAATTTCGTAAATACTTCCCATGTGCTAGAAAAATATGTGTACTCTGCTACTGTTGCTACGGTATTATATATATATGTATAAACACACACACACACACGCGTGTGTATATATATGTGTGTGTGTGTATATATATATATATATATACACACACACACACCTGTATATATGTCATGTTTTCTAATATTATTGTTCAAAGCTTTTTATCCTTACTGATATTTTGTCTGTCGTTCAGTCATATCTAAGAGATATGTTAACATTTCCCTCTGTAATTAAGAATTTACTTATTTCTTATAATTCAAGTTTTGCTTTACATATTTTGAGGTCATGTTTATTAAGTGCATAAAAATTTAGAATAGATATATCATCCTGGTGAATTGAGCTTATTAAAAGGATGATGGGTCCCTCTTAATCTCTAATGATGATTTTTGCCTGAGGAGACATAGATAGAAGAATATTGTTAAGGCCAGTATCAAAGAGCATACCACCTATGTTTTCTTCTAGGAGTTCTGTGGTTTCAGGTCTTACATTCAAGTCTTTAATCCATGTTCAGTTGATTTTTGTGTATGGTGTGAGATAGTGGTCTAGTTTCTTCTTTTTGCATATGGCTGTCCAGTTTTCCCAAACATCATTTATTGAAGAAATTATCTCTAATACAGAATATCTCTAAATTCTCTATATTATTTGCTTCCTTGTCATAAATTAATTGTCCATATATGTGTAGATTTATTTCTAGGCTCTAATTTCTGTTCTATTTTTCTGTTTTTCTGCTAATACCATGCTGTTTTGATTACAATGGCTTTGTAATATAGTTTGAAATCACAGAGTGTGATATCTCCAGATTTATTTATTTTTTCTCAGGATTGCTTTGGCTATTCAGGGTCTTCTGTGATTCCCTATAAATTTTAGAATTTTTTATTCTATTTCTTTGAAAAAACATCCTTGGGATTTCGATAGAGATTCCATTGAATCTGTAGATTACTTTAGGTTATATGGACATTTTAACAATGTTAATTCTTCTAGTCCATGAGCAAGTATATCTTTCCATTTATTGTGTCTTCTTTAATTTCTTTCAACAATGTCTTATAGTTTTCAGTGTATAAGACTTTCAACTCCTTGGTTAAATTTATTCCTAGGTATTTTATTCTTCTGGTTGTGATTCTAAGGGGAATTATTTTCTTAATTTCTCTTTCTGCTAGCTCATGGTTAGCATAAAGAAATGCAAAAGAATTTTGTGTGTTGATTTTGTACCCTGCAACTTTTCTACATTTGTTTTTCATTTATAATAGTTTTTTTGGTAGAGTCCTTAGGGTTTTCTGCATATAGGATCATGCCATCTGCAAACAGAGACTGTTTTACTTCTTTCTTTCCAATTTATATGTCTTTAATTTCTTTCTCTCACCTAATTGCTCCGGCTAGGACTTCCAGTTGAATACAAGGGGTAAGAGCGGGCATTCTTGTCTTATTCCTGATCTTAGAGGAAGAAGTTTCAGCAGATGGACCCCTTCAGGCTAAGACTGGTAGATGGGTGATTTTCCCTGCTCCACCTGTGCTGAGTCCTTGGGTGATTAGCTACGGTGAGTGCTTGTGTGCCCATTAATAACCTCTTCATTTGCTGTATTCATTTGGGTTCCATGGACACAAGATCAATTGGGTTTCAGAGCTAGGTGTTTGAGGGATCTGTCCCTTGGGTGGGAGCCTTAAAAGTTGGGGTGCTAAATTGGGGGTTCAAACTGTTTGCTCCTTAGCGAGAAGTCAAGAGTTTGGAGTTCCCACCAGACTGTATGATGCTGTGCCAGGGGTGGGGTTTATGGAAAGAGTGTGTCTCGGCATTTCCTACCCACTTCAATGTGGGTATTTCCTCATTTGCCTGATATGTAGGAGTCTCTCAGACAGTTTCTACATTTCCTTCAGAGGTAATTGCTCTGTGTATAGCTGTACATTTGGCGGAGAAGAGTAGCCTCCTATATCACCATCTTGATCAACCTTTATTACTGAAGGATATTTTGCTAGGTTTACAATTCTAGGTTCACAGGTTTTTCCCCATCAATTTAAAGATATTATATCCTCATCTTCTGGCTTCTATCTTGTCTGTTTAAAAGTCAGCTGTCAATTATATTACCTATTATTCCTTTGAAGGTAAAGCCTGTATTTCCTCTGGCTGTCTTTTAAGGTTTTCTTTTTTGCTTTTGCTTTCAGCAGTTTTACTATGATGTGCCTAGGATGCAGGTTCCTTTTTCTTTATCCTACTTGAGGTTCTTAGGGCTTCTCATCTGAGTTTGATATCTTTTAGCAGTTTTGGTAAGTTCTTAGCCTTTATCTCAATAGCCTTTAGTTATTGATCTTGACTCATTCTCTCTTTCCTTTTCTTCTGAGATTCCAGTTTCATGCACATTAGAATTTCTCACTGTCTTCTGTTTTACTCTGTCTTTTAAATTTTATTTTTTTGTCTTTTAAATCTTCTTTCTGAATATTTTCTTCTAATATACTTTCCAGCTAACCAATTCTTTCTTGAGCTGTATGTAATCTGTTGTTAAAGCCATTTGCTGAGCTCTTAATTTGGAATATCATGTTTTTTGATTCTAGAGTTTCCATCTGATTCATTTTTGTAGTTTCTCATTTTCTAAAATTCTCAATCTTATCTTTTTTTCAATTTAGACATGTAAGCATGGTTATCTTAAAGTTTGTATCTAACTACTTCTTTATCTGGAGCCCCTATGAGTATACTTCTACTGTCTATTTTTTCTGCTGACAGCATGTCATTCATATTGTATTACCTCCTTCTATCAAGTTTTTTTTTTATATGATGGACACTGTATTTGCAAAATAATTTTCAGAACTAATTTGAGGCCTACGGTGATGTTATCTTTCTCCAGAGAAGTACATCATTTCTGCCAGGTTCTTAGGCTCATTCACAATTCATGATTACGTTTATATAATTTCACAGGTTAGGGAAATTTTAAACAATAATGAAAAACCTTTAGGGGCACATCTACTTTCAAGTCCCCATTTCTTTTGGGGCACACTCCTCAAGATTCCAATCCAAATAATGTGGATTCCTTATGCTTAGTTTTTCCTTTGTGGACTTTTGTCATCACCTGAGCCCCAGAGGGCTGCCGACAGCTTGTGTTGGCCTCTTGACCACTGCCTTCAAAACTGATCCCCAGACAAAAGTAGTCCTAGACACCAAACTCACTTCCTTTAATTTCTGTTCTCTTCTGGAGCTTGGCTCTGCAATTCTTCACTTAACTTTTAGATCTCCTAATTATTCAAAAACGTCTTTAGATGCACCAAATAGATGCCTATGTGCTATGAAAATCAAAGTTCTGCTTGGATTTGGGTAATTTGCTCTGACAGTGACCTTCACAGGGTGGCTGTGAGTTATCCTGTGTATTAGTTAAGAGCACAGGATTTGGATCCAGCAAATCTGGTTCAAATCTTTGTTTTGCTTCTATTAGCAATGTGATTTTCAGCAATGTAATTAAACTTTCTGATTCTCACTTCTCTCATGGGTAAAATGTGAATGACAATGACAGCTCCTCTGTTGACAAATAAATAGAATAATACTGCAAAGATATAACACAGAGTTGGCATCTACTGTAAGGACCCATCAAATGGCAACTAGTCTTATTCAATATGAATTATTTAAATATTTAGTAACATGAGCCAAACATAACTATTTTAGATTTAAGATGGTTATAGTTATGGGATTTTTTTTTCTGGTGTTGTATTTCAGAAAGGAACTCTTAGGTCATGTCTCTGGGGTCCTGGCAATACTTGCTTTGTAATTTTTCCATACTCAAATCTCAGCAGTGTTTATGCTGTAGAACTCAGGGACCCAGTGGAATACTTCCTTGCATTCTGGGGTCAATTACAAACTCCAGTTAAGGCAAATCTGGCTTTGCCTACATGTAGCGTTAAAGCATACCTCCATGCAGAGATGTGTGAGATTCCTGGTTATGTGTCTAATTTTCTACAATTGCTCCAGTTGTTTTAACGTCTCTACTAGCTCCCTCTTCACCCACAGGTAAGACCAAAGGTACATTAGCAAAAGTCCCTATGATTACCCTCAGGGACCCCATTGTTCTAGCCCCACTTTAAACCACTTGGCCCTGTTTTATATGTCGAGAGATTATGCACTCTTCAGGAGACTATTCCTGCCAATTCTGCCTGTTGGGCACTTGAAAGCAGGTTCATTTAAACATCAATAACTAGGAGTCATCATTGACCTCATGCTGCTTAATTCCTAACCTCGTCTTGACCCCAGAACAAAATCTTGTGAAAAGTCAATAAAAGTAGCAAACAGTGTTATGTTATTCTTGGCAGACTTTGAAAAACAATGAGAGTGTTTAACAATAGTTCATCACATGCTTGATAGTTGCTGACGAGTAATGAGTGTTTACAATGCAGCAGGCAACGTGCACACAAGCTCTCATTGGATGCACAGAACAACTGAATGAGATAGGCATTGCCGTTACCCCTGTTCTACAGGGGAGGAAATGTGGTTTACAGGGGGGCAGAGTATTTAACCCGAGGCCACAAACCAGCAACAGGGCTCCTGTCCAAAACTCCTGGAGTCTGTGTGCTATCCGTGTAGAATATTAGACTGAGAAACTCAGACTCAGTTTAACATAGAGGAAGCTGTTGTGAAGTTTAGAAGAAATGACCAGAAGATTAATAGGTCTGTAGTTATTCTGCAGAATTGCTCTGTTAGAATGGGGTAGATGGTATTTTTATTTTTGGAGAAGAAACCTTTATTTTTCAAGTACATATGGAATGTTTCAAACTTTGACTATGAACTTCACCAATGGAATAAAGTTACAAACCAATAACGAGATAAGCAGAATGAAAGCATAGGATGCCCTTGGGGAGAGGACCTTCAGGATGGCAGAGGAATAAGATGTAGAGATCACCTTCCTCCCCACAAATACATCGAAAATACATATACATGTGGAGCAACTCCTACAGAACACCTACTGAACGCTGGCAGAAGACATCAGAGTTCCCAAAAGGCAAGAAACTCACCACGTACCTGGGTAGGGTAAAAGAAAAAAGAAAAAACAGAGACAAAAGAACAGGGACAGGACCTGCCACTCTGGGAGGGAGCTGTGAAGGAGGAAAAGTTCCCACACACTAGGAAGCCCCTTCACTGGCAGAGACGGGGGATGGCGGGGGGAAGCTTCAGAGCCACGGAGGAGAGCGCAGCAACAGGGGTGCAGAGGGCAAAGTGGAGAGATTCCCGCACAGAGGATCGGTGCTGACCAGCAATCACCAGCCCGAGAGGCTTGTCTGCTCACCCACCAGGATGGGTGGGGGCTGGGAGCTGACGCTCGGGCTTCAGAGGTCAGATCCCAGGGAGAGGACTGGGGTTGGCTGCCTGAACACAGCTGGAAGGGGGCTAGGACACCACAGCTAGCCGGGAGGGAGTCCGGGAAAAAGTCTGGACCTGCTTAAGAGGCAAGAGACCTCACTGCTTTGGGGTGCACAGGAGAGGGGATTCAGAGCACCTCCTAAACGAGCTCCAGACATGGGCATGAGCAACGGTTATCAGCGCAGACACTGGAGACGGGCATGAAATGCTAAGGCTGCTGCTGCAGCCACCAAAAAGCCTGTGTGCGAGCACAGGTCACTGTCCACACCTCCCTGCATGGGAGCCTGTGCAGCCCGCCACTGCCAGGATCCCGAGACCCAGGGACAACTTCCCTGGGAGAACACATGGTGCCTCAGGCTGTTGCAACGTCATGGCAGCCTCTGTCACCGCAGGCTCGCCCCTCATTCCGAACCCCTCCCTCCCCCTGGCCTGAGTGAGCCAGAGACCCCGAATCAGCTGCTCCTTTAACCCTGTCCTGTCTGGGCAAAGAACAGACTCCAGAGGGCAACATACACGCCGAGGCGGGGCCAAATCCAAAGCTGAGTCCCGGTGAGCTGTGAGAACAAAGAAGAGAAAAGGAAATCTCTCCCAGCAGCCTCAGGAGCAGCGGATTAAATCTCCACAATCAACTTTATGTACCCTGCATCTGTGGAATACCTGAATAGACAACGAATCATCCCAAAATTGAGGTGGTGGACGTGGGAAAAACTGTAGACTTGGGGTTTGCTTTCTACATCTGATTTGTTTCTGTTTTTATGTTTATCTTAGTTTAGATTTTTGCGCTTGTTATCACTGGTGGATTTGTTTCTTGGTTTGGTTGCTTGCTTCTTTTTTTATTACTTTTTTTATTTTAATAACATTTAAAAATTTTTTTTCTATTTTAATAACATCATTTTATTTATTTATTTTTTCTTTCTTTCTTTCTTTCTTTTTTTTTCTCCCTTTTGTTCTGAGCCGTGTGGCTGACAGTGTCTTGGTGCTCCAGCCAGCTGTCAGATCAGAGCCTCTGAGGTGAGAGAGCCGAGTTCAGGACATTGGACCACCAGAGACCACCCAGCCCCACAAAATATCAATCAGAAAGAGCTGTCGCAGAGATCTCCGTCTCAACACTAAGACCCAGCTCCACTCAATGACCAGCAAGCTCCAGTGCTGGACACCCCATGCCAAACAACTAGCAAGATGGGAAAACAACCGCACTCATTAGCAGAGAGGCTGCCTAAAATCATAGTAAGTTCACAGACACCACAAAACACATCACCGGACGTGGCCCTGCCCACCAGAAAGACAAGATCCAGCCTCATCCACAAGAACACAGTCACCACTCCCCTCCACCAGGAAGCCTACACAACCCACTGAACCAACCTTACCCACTGGAGGCAGACAAAAAAAACAATGGGAACTACAAACCTGCAGCCTGCAAAGAGGAGACCCCAAACACAGTAAGTTAAGCAAAGTGAGAAGACAGAGAAATACACAGCAGATGAAGGAGCAAAGTAAAAACCCACCAGACAAAACAAACGAAGAGGTAATAGGCAGTCTACCTGAAAAGGCACTCAGAGTAATGATACTAAAGATGATAGAAAATCTCAGAAATAGAATGGAGAAAGTACAAGAAACGTTTAACAAGGAATTAGAAGAACTAAAGAGCAAACGATGATGCACAACACAATAAATGAAATTTAAAAGTCTCTAGAAGAAATCAAGAGCAGAATAACTGAGGCAGAAGAACGGATAAGTGACCTGGATGATAAAATAGTGGAAATAACTACCACAGAACAGAATAAAGAAAAAAGAATGAAAAGAATTGAGGATAGTCTCAGAGACTTCTGGAACAACATTAAACACACCAACATTCGAATTATAGGGGTCCCAGAACAAGAAGAGAAAAAGAAAGGGACTGAGAAAATATTTGAAGAGATTATAGTTGAAAACTTCCCTAATATGGGAAAGGAAATAGCCAATCAAGTCCAGGAAGCACAGAGAGTCCCATACAGGATAAATCCAAGGAGAAACACACCAAGACACATATTAATCAAACTATCAAAAATTAACTACAAAGAAAAATTATTAAAAGCAGCAAGGGAAAAACAACAAATAACATACAAGGGAATCCCCATAAGGTTAACAGCTGATCTTTCAGCAGAAACTCTGCAAGCCAGAAGTGGGTGGCAGGCTATATTTAAAGTGATGAAAGGGAAAAACCTACAACCAAGATTACTCTACCCAGCAAGGATCGCATTCAGATTTCACGGAGAAATTAAAAGCTTTACAGACAAGTAAAGCTAAGAGAATTCAGCAACACCAAACCAGCTTTACAACAAATGCTAAAGGAACTTCTTTAGGCAGGAAACACAAGAGAAGGAAAAGACCTACAGTAACAAACCCAAAACAATTAAGAAAATAGTAATAGGAACATACATATTGATAACCACCTTAAACGTAAATGTATTAAATGCTCCAACCAAAAGTCACAGACTGGCTGAATGGATACAAAAACAAGACCCGTATATATGCTGTCTACAAGAGACCCACTTCAGACCTAGGGACACATACAGACTGAAAGTGAGGGGATGGAAAAATATATTCCATGCAAATGGAAATCAGAAGAAAGCTAGAGTAGCAGCACTCATATCAGACAAAAGGGACTTTAAAATAAAGACTATTACAAAAGACAAAGAAGGACACTACATAATGATCAAGGGATCAATCCAAGAAGATATAACAATTGTAAATATTTATGCAACCAACATAGGAGAAACTCAATACGTAAGGCAAATGCTAACAGCCATAAAAGGGGAAATTGACAGTAACACAATAATAGTAGGGGACTTTAACACCCCACTTTCACCAATGGACAGATCAAAATGAAAATAAATAAGGAAATACAGCTTTAAATGACAGATTAAACAAGATGGAGTTAATGGATATTTATAGGACATTCCATCCCAAAACAACAGAATACATTTGAGAATTCTTCTCAAGTGCTCATGGAACATTCTCCAGGATAGATCATATCCTGGGTCACAAATCAAGCCTTGGGAAATTTAAGAAAATTGAAATCGTATCAAGTATCTTTTCTGACCACAACGCTATGAGGCTAGATATCAATTACAGGAAAAAAAAACTGTAAAAAATACAAACACATAGAGGCTAAACAATATGCTACTAAATAACCAAGAGATCACTGAAGAAATTAAAGAGGAAATCAAAAAATACCTAAAAACAAATGATAATGAGAGCACGACTACCCAAAACCTATGGGATGCAGCAAAAGCAATTCTAAGAGGGAAGTTTATAGCAATACAATCCTACCTCAAGAAACAAGAAACATCTCAAATAAACAACCTAACCTTACACCTAAAGCAATTAGAGAAAGAAGAACAAAATACCACGAAGTTAGCAGAAGGAAAGTAATCATAAAGATCAGATCAGAAATAAATGAAAAAGAAATGAAGGAAACGAGAGCAAAGATCAATAAAACTAAAATCTGGTTCTTTGAGAAGATAAACAAAATTGATAAAACATTAGCCAGACTCATCAAGAAAAAAAGGGAAAAGACTCAAATCAGTAGAATTAGAAATGAAAAAGGAGAAGTAACAACTGATGCTGCAGAAATACCAAGGATCATGAGAGATTAAAACAAGTAAATATATGCCAATAAAAAGGACAACCTGGAAGAAATGGACAACTTCTTAGAAAAGTATAACCTTCCAAGACTGAACCAGGAAGAAATAGAAAATATAAACAGACCAATCACAAGCACTGAAATTGAGACTGTGATTAAAAATCTTCCAACAAACAAAAGCCCAGGACCAGATGGCTTCACAGGCAAATTCTATCAAACATTTAGAGAAGAGCTAACACCTATCCTTCTCAAACTCTCCCAAAATATAGCAGAGGGAGGAACACTCCCTAACTCATTCTATGAGGCCACCGCCACCCTAATACCAAAACCAGACAAAGATGTCACAAAAAAAGAAAACTAGAGGCCAGTATCACTGAGGAACATAGATACAAAAATCCTCAACAAAATACTAGCAAACAGAATCCAACAGCACATTAAAAGGATCATACACCATGACCAAGAGGGGTTTATCCCAGGAATGCAAGGATTCTTCAGTACACTAAATCAATCGATGTGATACACCATATTAATAAATTGAACGTGAAAAACCATATGATCATCTCAATAGATGCAGAAAAAGCTTTCGAGAAAATTCAACAAGTTGTGATAAAACCACTCCAGAAAGTAGGCATAGAGGGAACTTACCTCAACATAATAAAGGCCATATATGACAAACCCACAGCCAACATCGTTCTCAGTACTGAAAAACTGAAACCATGTCCACTAAGATCAGGAACAAGACAACGTTGTCCACTCTCACCACTATAATTCAACATAGTTTTGGAAGTTTTAGCCACAGCAATCAGAGAAGAAAAAGAAATAACAGGAACCCAAATTGGAAAAGAGGAAGTAAAACTGTCACTGTTTGCAGATGACGTGATACTATACATAGAGAATCCTAAAGATGCTACCAGAAAACTACTAGAGCTAATCAAGGAATTTGGTAAAGTAGCAGGATACAAAATTAATGCACAGAAATCTCTTGCATTTCTATACACTAATGATGAAAAATCTGTAAGAGAAATTAAGGAAACACTCCTATTTACCATTGCAACAAAAAGAATAAAATACCTAGAAATAAATGTACCTAAGGAGACAAAAGACCTGTATGCAGAAAACTATAAGACACTGATGAAAGAAATTAAAGATAATACAAACAGATGGAGAGATATACCATGTTCTTGGATTGGAAGAATCAACATTGTGAAAATGACTGTACTACCCAAAGCAATCTACAGAGTCAGTGCAAACCCTATCAAACTACCAATGGCATTTTTCACAGAATTGGAACAAAAAATTTCACAATGTGTATGGAAACACAAAAGACCCTGAATAGCTAAAGGAATCTTGAGAAAGAAAAATGGAGCTGGAGGAATCAGGCTCCCGGACTTCAGACTATACTACAAAGCTACAGTAAACAAGACAGTATGGTACTGGCACAAAAACAGAAATATAGATCAATGGAACAGGATAGAAAGCCCAGTGATAAACCCACGCACATATGGTTACCTTATCTTTGATATAGGAGGCAAGCATATACAATAGAGAAAAGACAGCCTCTTCAATAAGTGGTGCTGGGAAAACTGGACAGCTACATGTAAAAGAATGACATTAGAACACTTCCTAACACCATTCACAAAAATAAACTCAAAATGGATTAAAGATCTAAATGTAAGGCCAGACACTATAAAACTCTTAGAGGAAAACATAGGCAGAACACTCTGTGACATAAATCACAGCAAGATCCTTTTTGACCCACCTCCTAGAGAAATGGAAATAAAAACAACAAAAAAAAACAAACAAATGGGACCTAATGAAACTTAAAAGCTTTTGCACAGCAAAGGAAACCATAAACAAGATGAAAAGACAACCCTCAGAATGAGAGAAAACATTTGCAAACAAAACAACTGACAAAGGATTAATCTCCAAAATACACAAGGAGCTCATGAAGTTCAATATCAAAAAACAAACAACCCAATCCAAAAATAGGAAGTAGACCTAAATGGACATTTCTCCAAAGAAGATATACAGATTGCCAACAAACACATGAAAGGATGCTCAATATCACTAATCATTAGAGAAATGCAAATCAAAACTACAATGAATTATCACCTCACACCAGTCAGAATGGCCATCATCACAAAATCTACAAACGATAAATGTTGGAGAGGGTGTGGAGAAAAGGGAACCCTCTTGCACTGTTGGTGGGAATGTAAATTGATACAGCCACAGTGGAGAACAGTATGGAGGTTCCTTAAAAAACTAAAAATAGAACTACCATGTGACCCAGCAATCCCACTCCTGGGCATATACCATGAGAAAACCATAACTCAAAAACAGTCATGTACCACATTGTTCATTGTGGCTCTATTTACAATAGTCAGGACATGGAAGCAACCTAAGCGTCCATCAACAGATGAATGGATAAAGAAGATGTGGCACGTATATACAAAGCATATTACTCAGTCATAAAAAGAAACGAAATTGAGTTATTTGTAGTGAGGTGGATGGACCTAGAGTCTGTCATACAGAGTGAAGTAAGTCAGAAAGAGAAAAACAAATACCGTGTGCTAACACATATATATGGAATCTAAAAAAAAAAAAAAGTTCTGAAGAACCTAGGGGCAGGACAGGAATAAAGATGCAGATGTAGAGAATGGACTTGAGGACGTGGGGAGGGGGAAGGGTAAGCTGGGACAAAGTGAGAGAGTGGCATGGACATATATACACTATCAAATGTAAAATAGCTAGTGGGAAGCAGCCGCAGAGCACAGGGAGATCAGCTCAGTGCTTTGCGATGTCATAGAGGGGTGGGATAGGGAGGGTGGGAGGGAGATGCAAGAGGGAGGAGATATGGGGATATATGTATATGTGTAGCTGATTCACTTTGTTATACTGCAGAAACTAACACAACAATGTAAAGCAATTATACTCCAATAAAGATGTTTAAAAAATTAAAAAAAGAAGGCATAGGAGTACTTTCTAAGCAGTGAGGAAATGAGAAAAAAATCACAATGATATTAGAATGTGTTTACACTGAATGATAATATAAATGTCATGTATTAAAACATGAGGAATATAGTAGTACTTAAGAGGAATGCATACCCTTAAATACTTGCATTAGGAAAAATGAAATCTCGTAATTTTTTTTATTGAAGCATAGTTGATTTACAATATTTTGTTAGTTTCATGTGTACAGCAAAGTGGTTCAGTTATACATACATACATATGTATGTATAATATATTGTATATATGTATGTGTATGATATATGTATTTTCTTTTTCAGATTCTTTTCCCTTTTAGGTTATTATAACCATATTGAGTATGGTTCCCTGTACTATACTGTAGGTCCACTTTGGTAGATTGTGCTTTTAAAGACTATCCTGATGAGAACAGAGACTGAGGATCTAATTAAAACAAGTAGGTTTGCAAACATCCAAACCAATCCATCAGAACAGTGTGAGAGGAGTCTGGCAGCAAAGGGAGAGCATCTGGTCATGTAAGTGGTCATGTTCAATAAATAATCCATAAGAGGAGACATTAGCAGATCCTGGGACAAAGCTTCTTAGACAAGCCTCCAATGTGCAAAATGAGAGGTAACACTCCTGAAAGTCCTGTTGACCCTTGAACAACATGGGTTTGAATTGATGTGTCCACTTAAACGTAGATTATTTTTCAGTGGTGGATACTGCAGTAGTACACGATGGGCGGTTGGCTGATACAGAACTGCAGATACGGAGCACCAATGATAACTTAAACATGGATTTTTTTGTTTGTTTTTGCGGTACGCGGGCCTCTCACTGTTGTGGCCTCTCCCATGGTGGAGCACAGGCTCTGGACGCGCAGGCTCAGTGGCCATGGCTCACGGGCCCAGCCGCTCCGCGGCACGTGGGATCTTCCCGGACCGGGGCACGAACCCGTGTCCCGTGCATTGGCAGGCAGACTCTCAACCGCTGCGCCACCAGGGAAGCCCCTTAACATGTATTTTTGACTCCATGGAAGTTGGTATCCCTAACCCTTGCATTGTTCAAGGATCAACTGTATAAGCCTGTGAAACACTAACCCTCTCGGCCCAACTGGAAATTGTGTTTCCACAAGACGTCTGACTAGAAACATTTAGTGGGTAACCAGGTTACAGAATTTACCCTCATTAAGGATTCTAACAGCCCACCCAAGGCTTTCCACAGAAATCACTGCACCTGAGGATCCTTTACGGAGGTGAAATGAAATGACAGTAAGAATAAAACTGCTTAGTGGTCCTGCTGCCTTGCCTACTTATACAAGGTTTTGTATTTGCCCTGTGAATACTTATCCAACCAGAAGCCTGAAGCCTGAAGGGTGAGGACCCCATCTACCCAAAGAGTTCTGGCTACCCCCATTTACCTGCAGGGAGGAGATAAACTTCCCCCTTAACTTCTTGAGACAATTACGATGTAGCTTCAGAAGTTTCTCATGAGACTGAAGAGTCCTTTACTTCACCTCAGCCTTCTAACCTAATTGGACGAGTCTAAGTATGGACAGAAACAGACTCAGGAACTTCTAATATCAAGGTGCAGGTATGAAGGTGAAATGGTCTATGACACCTGTTCCAAAGATGGTGGAGATGAGGGAAGGTGGTCATACAGGCTATAACTCTGGCTTCCCAAGTGAAGATAAATAAATGAAGTTCCCATAGGTTTGCTCTGTATCCTGCCAGTCATCAATCCTGGATAAGGCCTGGACCACTAAGTCCTCAAAGAATGCTGGTTGGGTGGATACCTTTGTTTAGAAAGTGCCAGAGCTGGTCCCGGCTTTGAGCTAGATCTTAAAGGATGGATTTGGCCAGGGGAAAAGTGGTTCCTTCAACTCAGAGAGGGAAGTCAAGGGGCGAGGATGACTTTGAAGTTCTCACTCAGACAGAAGGTGGGCAGTGCTGCCAAGGGGACAGTTGGAGGAGGAGATGTCAGTCAAAGTCATAACAAACATGGCATCTGGCCACGAACTGGGGAAATCCTTGTTCAAGACACTGGTGGGCCTTGACGAGAGTTACTGGCGCACACTGCCCTTCTCCGTATTACACAACTGCAATCCTCCTCTAACCTTTCTTGTTGGTACATGTGTGGCTATCCCAGAGCTTGAGTCTTTGTTTATTTTCGATCTTGTTATTTATCACAATAGGATATCGTCTACTAAAGGCTGAGATGATCCATCCTGAGAGAACTCTCCACAAGCAGGAACTTTATTTCAAATGCTTTACTATCACCTTCAGGTCATAGGTAGGCTGTAATCTTTCTTGCTCATGTCTCACTAACGCCTAATGTGTTTGTGGGTTAATATTCTGCAGATGAGGAAATTAAGGCATTAATATACGGCATCTTCAAGGATGTGGGGTTGTGAAACTAAGAGGTGGTCGTAGCCCAAATGCAAAGAATGAAGGTGAATGTAGGAGCAAGGTTACCCAACCCAAATAAAGACCGAATAGGCCTTGGGAATGAAAAGCTACACGGCCAGAGATGTGGCCCAAGATGGAATAATTGAGAACATGTCTCTGCAGAGGAAAGCAAAGCAAAATGGCTCTTTAATAAATTAAGTAAATGTCTCTCAAATTGTGTGTTTTCTAAATTGAGCATTGCCCAAAATGTGCTTTTCCCAATGCCTATTAGCAGTGAAAGGCTCTGAGAAGAACAGCTACAAAGGAAAATTAACTTCATTTAACCCAGAGTTGATCAAACTTTTTTGACCTGGGAATGCATTTTTCATGGAACATCTATTACCACCACCCAGGAAGGTGTGGGGAATGTTGAATTAAAAACACAATTCAAGGCTTCCCTGGTGGTGCAGTGGTTGGGAATCTGCCTGCCAATGCAGGGGACACGGCTTCGAGCCCTGGTCTGGGAAGATCCCACATGCCGCGGAGCAACTAAGCCCGTGAGCCACAACTACTAAGCCTGCGCATCTGGAGCCTGTGCTCCGCAACGGGAGAGGCCACAACAGTGAGAGGCCTGCGCACTGCGATGAAGAGTGGCCCCCACTCACCGCAACTGGAGAAAGCCCTCACACAGAAATGAAGACCCAATACAGCCAAAAATAAATAAATTAATTAATTAATTAAAAAAAAACCAATTCATGTGGTACAGCCACTATGGAGAACAATATGGAGGTTCCTAAAAAAACTAAAAATAGAGTTTCCATATGATCCAGCAATCCCACTCCCGGACATATATCCAAACAAAACTATAATTCTAAAAGATACATGCACCCTTATGTTTATTGCAGCACTATTTACCATAGCCAAGACATGAAAGCAACCTAAATGTCCATCAACAGATGAATGGATAAAGAAGATGTGGTACACGTATACAATGGAATACTACTCAGCCATAAAAAAGAATGAAATAATTCCATTTGCAGCAACATGGATGCAACTAGAGATGATCACACTAAGTGAAGTAAGTCAGAGAAAGACAAATACCATATGATATCACTTATATGTGGAATCTAAAATATGACACAAATGAACTTATCAACAAATCAGAAACAGACTCACAGCCATAGAGAACAAACTTGTGGTTGCCAAGGGGGAGGGTGTATGGGGGAGGGGTGGATTGGGAGTTTGGGACTAGCAGATGCAAACTATTACATATAGAATGGATAAACAACAAGATCCTACTGTATAGCACAGGGAACTGTATTCAATATCCTGGGATAAGCCATGATAGAAAAGAATATGAAAAAGAATATACATATGTACAACGGAATCACTTTGCTGTACAGCTGAAATTAACACAGCATTGTAAATCAACTAAACTTCAACAAAATTTTTTTAAAAAGCATAGGGTGTCATATGTTGTGATTGTCCTCACCCAACATGGGAATCTCTGATGTTTAACAGAAGGATTTTATCTATTAAAAAAATAGAAACAAATTCATGGTTTAATTTCAGGGTGTCTGGTATATCTAGGTGATCCATACATGTTTATTTTTGAATTTTTAGAGTAATTTTTAAAATAACTAAGTCATTATTTGTTGTCAACATATTTTTCCAAAAAGTGGATTTTTAAAAAGTGAAGTAGTAGTGACCTTCAGAATCAGAACAAAAACTTAGAATTAGGAAGAATGTGGCTTTCTTAACATCCACTAAAAATAATTTAAGAAATTTCTACTGTCTCGTGGCCTGCCCAACCCAGGAATAAATTATTCCCTCCAGTTCCTCAGCTCATAGTTCCTCTGAAACTGTTAATTCTGCTTAGATGACTTCTGAGTGTGAGTGAAATTTAATTATCTCATTTTCTTTAATAGCAGAGTGTAGATTAATTGCTTAAGAGGAAAAGATGGCTTGTTACATGTGTGGAAAGGTGCAGTGTCCCCTGTGCTCAAGATATGACCATCAAGGCGGAAGCTTTAACTATAGAGCATGTGAAAGAGTATACTTACAGAAAAGACAGAGCTTTTAGTCATATAACATGATTTTTCCATTTACATTGAAATTTATTTGGTTTTGTGGAATGAGAATAAAAGTGTTCATCTAGCAAATGGCAGTTCAGATTTTGGCTTTATCACTTACTAGCTATTTAACCACAGGCATGTCTCTGAGCTTCAGTTTCCTCTTTGTAAAATGGCATTAATAGCTTGGTGTACTAGAATAAAGCCTTCATCATTTCAGCATGTAGAAATTTTCAGGAGGATTGTTGCTCACCATCTTGCTGTCCTCAGCAAAGCTTCCTAGCAGACACACCCTTCCATCCCACTCACAGCTTTAAAGGAGAGAGATCCAGACAGAAAATAGACCTGCTGACAATAAACACATGAAATACACACATTTTTCCTTCTCCCTGAAATGGAAATGCAAAACTAAGAATCAACAGGAACACAAGGAGAACTGTGACATAAAAAAGAAAGACCGGGGGAAATGCAAAACTAAGAATCAACAGGAACACAAGGAGAACTGTGACATAAAAAAGAAAGACCAAAGGAAACAGAAACTGACCCAGAAAAATTAAAAAAAGGAAAGACAATTAGGGAACAGAAGGCAACATTAAAAAGACTCTAATTAATATGCCAAGAAGATTTTGGAGAAAACATAATAATATCCTTAAAATGAGAACAAAATACTAAGAAAAAGAAACAATTAGAGAATAAAAGACAGTATTTGCAGATTAAAAAGATAATACTGGTTGAAAAAAGTTTTAACTAAAGAAAGACTAGAAAATAAGCCCAAAGACTCTCTCTACTCTCTTAGAATGTAGGGAGAAAAAGGCAAAAACTTAAAAACTATGAGAGAGGAGATCAGTCTAGAAGATTTCACATACAGGGTTGGAGGTGAAAAAATTATTTAAAAAATAGTTAAAGAAAACTGTCCAAAGCTTAAGGACAAAATTCTTCAGAATTAAAAGAACTTTCTGAATGCCCAGAACAATGAAAGAAAAGAGAGCTATACCTAGATACACCTTTGATGTGTCAGAGTACCAAAGATACAAAGAAACTTTACCTAAAGGCTTCTATGCCCAGCCAGGTATCAGTCAAGCATGAAGGCAAAGCAATGATATTTTCAGACAAAAACATCTCCGAAAATTTATCTCCTATACATCCTTTCTTTAAAGGTATTTGGAGATATACCTAGAAAAACACAGGGTAGAATAAGAAGGATATTGTGTGGTCTAGGAGTCTGTGGTTCTAATCCAGACCCCTGGTAACAGTGGAAAAAATTTGCAACATGGCAAGTGCATGGCAGGCTTAGAGGGAGGGTAAACAGTGCAGATTTGAGCAGAAGGATGGTGGGGAGATAAGGGATGGAGTTCTCCAGGAGAAAAGGGGGACTGAATAGAAAAGACAGGCTTGGGAATATTAACCACAAGGGCAACTAATGCAAGAAAAACAACAGCAGCCAGGGATCAGTGGAAACTCCGGGGATCGGTGGAAACTCCAGGGATCGGTGGAAACTCCAGGGATCGGTGGTAGGGTGAGGAATGTATAATACAGCTGAATGCATAATAAAACCATAATTCACACATGAAGCAAACTGAAGTGTGGCTATATTGGAGGATAAAAACAACGAGAGAGAAGATCCATTAACCCTTGATTCTGGGAACATCCTCTCTTGACTGGCCCAGGGGTTATGATGTTAGACTTATTAAGTGACTTGATCAGTGGGTGGATGAGCCATGGAGACTTGGCTGCAACTACAGGACCAAGGGTACAGTCAATGTTTATCTCACAAAGTGGGGTGGAAGGTGGAGAAAAGGGCAGGGGCACCTTCATTTTCTAAAGTGAGGAATCAGAGAGATGATATTATCAAAAGTTGATGTAATGAGAAATACAGATTTAGTATAATACTTCAAATTACAAATATAAACACAGGAAGAACAAAGATAATAATATAAATGTCAAACACTGGATATGTCCAGGGTTCTGGGAGAAGAGGGGTGGTATTGAGATAAATCTTCTCCTTTCACATTGAGGAGTCTGTAAATAATATCTTTTATTAATACATTTTTAAACATAGAGGGAACTATACTCAATGCTTTGTAATAACCTGTAAGGGAAAAGCATCTGAAATATATATATGTATTTATGACTGAATCACTTTGCTGTACACCAGAAACTAACACAACATTGCAAATCAGCTATACTTCAACTAAAAAATAGAGAGTGATAATCATGTTGTCTATACGGAGGCAAAAGCAGAAGAATTGAAAATGGAAACAACCTCTTAGAACCGGGTCCTTGTTTGTCTCATTGGTCTGATGGTGTACCCTTGGTACCTAGTACCTGGCACACCTGTTTGATAAATGGTGAAGGAAAAGAAATTGACTCTGGGAAATGGTGCTGGAAGTGGGGGGAGGAAGAACCAGAGGCTGTCCCTTCCCAACAGTGAATGGTTAGCAGATATCTGATGAACAAAATTATAATTGTAAAAATAATTATCAGAAGAATGGAGCAGGCCGTGCATAGCGGTGGTTTCCTGGGGGACGTGACCAATAAGAGGAACCTGAGCAGGATCCAGTCAGGTGAGGGAAGAGAGCTCCAGGCTGGGAAACACATGCAAGGTTTCAGGCAGAAGGAAGACCCCGGTGGCTGGGGCAGAGTGGGGTGTGGTAGGGAAGCTCTGTGTGAGCCTGGGGAAGAGAAGGGGCCAAGTCTAAGAGGGTTTTGTCGGCCACATTTAGGATGCTGAGGATTTACTCAAGAAATGACATGTGACTTGTCTGTATTTCATTATCACCCGCGAGGCTGGGAACTTCTGGCTCTGGGCATGCACTTGGGACCAGAGTTTCCAAATAGCTCTGTGCTTGACCTATCAGGAAGGGACTCGGCTTGCGGATTTGCTTTTCGGTATCTGATAACTTTGAGCTACCAAAGAAGAAGAAAGTGTTTTCTCTTTTAGATAACTGAATTGAATATGGTCCACTTATTCCAAACATGGTGCGCTTATTGCAGACATCCAACCAGATGACCTGAGGACGCTGAGGGAAATGGCTACATGTCCTCGACACCAAGGTGATGGCGCTTGTCAGGACACTGAGAAACCGTTTCAGCAGGGAGGCAGAGGGACAGTCTCAGGGCCGTCAAGGCATTGATCAGCAGCAAAGCGCACTCCATTCAAGAATCTGGAGGCGTGTTTACTGGGCTCTCCCGAGCCTGGGGCTGGGCCAGATGCCAAGGAACACTGTGCAGATGTGAGCTCTACCCTAGAGAAGTGCCTATTCTTGGAAGACAGAAATAGATGTGGATGAACACGGACCCAGATTCTCACAGAGCACAAATGCTGCCCAGGGATTAGGCTTGGTGCGTCCCCGTTAGTGCACTGAAGCCGTAATTTACTCAGTCACAAGGCTTCCTGGTGCTTTCTAAGGCACTTAACCTACTCCCAGGATGTTGGTGGCACGTCGGGGGAATCCGGCTCACTAATCTTTAACACTTGGTATAATTATTTCTCCTTGCATAATACTATTTTCCCCCGAGAAACTCAAAATTATTACATAAGAAATGTAGAAATATAAGTCTGTGATTTTTTTTTTTAATAAGATGTAGTCAGTGGCCCCAGGGAATTTTTGTAGCAAAAGCCTCTCAAATCAATTATATTTTCTCATTTCGGGTTCTAATAATTGAATATTTTATTTTGATATTTATTTAATTTCTCTCCAAATGAAAAGGTGGAGTTCTGTTGACACACCGAGAAAGGAGAGTATTATTAATTAAGGTTGTTTAAAGTCAAAGATGAAAACAGTGCTGGTGCATACCAATTTGTTTCAATGAGCTGTCAGCCTGCTCTGGGAGATTATATGGACATTGCTGGCAATCCTGGTGGTGGGACAGTAGCGCTGCACCTCCATCCTCTGTAGGAGGTAAGTCTGCAATCACAGTTTCATCAAATCAGAGAAAAAGTACCTGATGCAACCAGCCAGGTGTTTCGTGATGATGGGTAAGGAATACCAGGTTCAGAAAGGTTGAGGACACTTGCCCAGGGCCACACGGCTGGTTGGTGTGCAGAGCCAGAACCACACTTGGGGTGGGAGGTCTTTGATTCCTGCTGGGCACTTCTTTCTGACTCCCTGACCCCAGGACCTACTTGGCCTGACTCTGAGCTTCAACCGTTGCACTACAATCCCGCTGCACAAATGTTCTGAACGTCTGAATAAACAAGGCCGGACAGGAGCAGCCCCAAGGCGGTCCCTGCTCCCAACGTGATGCCAGTGAGTTACCCAGACGTGTAGAGAACTTCCAGGATGGGGTGCAGCTCAGGCAGGAGTCAGCATTGGTCAGCAAACAGTCACGGAGCAGGTAGATCTTTGACCCTCTCTTGCTAGCTCACTTTCTCAGCTGGGGACTCCTTTCTCACAGGTATGAACAATACCACCCCTAGTTCTCTCTCTCACTCATTCTGTCTCTCTCTCCCCCCTCCCCTTGCCCACTCTCATGGGAAAAACTCTCCAGAGGCTTCCGATGTTTTTAGTGGTTGGTTAAGGACGGCCGGAGTGACCCACTTATGAAAGGTTCGTTTCGGAGTTCAAGCAATGAGTTTTCCAGAGCCTGCCTCTTCCAACCCACACCACTGGAGATGAATAAACGATGGTTATTGTTATTGGGCCCAAAGGATGCTCTGAATACAGGGAACTATGATCTGTCTGCCTAAGTCAATCTCATATTCTTTTCTCTATTCCCTGTGACACCAGAAGGCAAAATGGGAAACAAGGGTCAAAATCACAAAGAGGCTGATTTGGCTTTGAAAGGAAGGATTTTCAAGTAATTGAAACTTTGGGGAAAAAGGAATGGCCGTATCAAGGGGCTGTGAGGTTTCCATTGTCAGAGGTAGTTAAAGAGAATGAATGGCTACTTATCAAAATGTGCTGGAAAAGGAGAGTATGGTTAGAAGAGATGACCTCTAAGGTCTCAACACTGAGATATTTAATTTGTTTATCCTTCCTATGGACACATTTCTGGAGTTGGGTCAGAGGTCAGGGGTCAATGGTCAGGCACCTCCAGTCCATCTGTCGCCTTGGCTAACCCAAGCTGCTCGTCCACTTGGTCCAGCTAGGAATGTGTGAGCTGTGGCAGCAAAGAGAACAGCTGAACAGAAGACAAGCTAAGGGGTCAGAGCTCCCCGATTCCAGCTACAGCGCCACTATGGTCAAACTGAGCCGTGGCAACCACTTAAAAAAAAAAAAAGATCATTCGGTTTAGTTAACATCTTTATTGGAGTATAATTGCTTTACAGTGGTGTGCTAGTTTCTTCTGTATAACAAAGTGAATCAGCTATACATACATCCCCATATTCCCTCCCTCTTGCGTCTCCCTCCCACCCTCCCTATCCCACCCCTCTAGGTGGTCACAAAGCACTGAGCTGATCTCCCTGTGCTACGCGGCTACTCAAAGGATCTATTTTGATGAGATTCTAAAACAAGAATCCCTAATGATTTTCTCCCCTTGAATCACAGGAAAATGTGGCAGGGATATCATCATATCATTTGAATGTGTACCCACTTGCCAATTACTCTGGATTGATGCTTTCTGATGTCAACAATCAGCTGAACATAAAATCTAAATCATATATTTGACACTTTATTCAAGACCAAAAAAGACTGGCTATTTAGGCAAAAACATCAGCTTCCTAGTTTTCCTGGCAAATGTGCTATCACTAAGTGGATGTGTATATTAAAACAGTTGACATTATGAGCAAGTAATGGTCAGGCCATTCCAATGGGCAATTTACTCTCCGGGAAACCAATAAGGCCTGGGCTAGATGCATGCCCTTTTCCACGTTACTCAGAGCCATTCAGAGAATTACCATTGTTATTCACAAAATGCTCCACCAGTCTGAGGAATTAACCCTCTTCCCAACATGTCTCGTTTACTTGTTCTTCGAGTAATAGACATGTAAAAGCTGATGTGGGTCCAGTGTCTAAATAATAGGAAGCTGCTTTTTACTGAGTGCTTGATGTGTTGCATACAACCTCATTAAGTCCTCACAAAAACCCAGATGTGTTAGCATCCCTATTTTAACTGAAGAGTAGACTGAGGCTCAGAAAGGAAAGTCATTTGCCGGTCAGAATGGCCACCATCAAAAAGTCTACAAAAAATTAATGCTGGAGAGGGTGTGGAGAAAAGGGAACCCTCCTACACTGTGGGTGGGAATGTAAACTGGTACAACCACTATGGAGAACAGTGTGGAGGTTCCTTAAAAAACTAAAAACAGAACTATCATATGATCCAGCAATCCCACTCCTGGACATATATCTGGAGAAAACCATAATCTGAAAAGATACATGCACCCCAGAGTTCACTGCAGCATTACTTACAATAGCCAAGACATGGAAGCAACCTAAATGCCCATGGACAGAGGAATGGATAAAGAAGATGTGGTACATATACACAATGGAATATTACTCAGCCATAAAAAGGAACAAAATTGGGTCATTTGTAGAGACGTGGATGGACCTAGAGACTGTCATACGGGGTGAAGTAAGTCAGAAAGAAAAACAAATATCATATGATATCACCCATATGTGCAATTTTGTTAAATGATACAAATGAGCTCATTTACAAAACAGAAACAGACTTACAGATGTCGAAAACAAACTTATGGTTACCAAAGGGGAAATGTGGGCAGGAGAGATAAATCAGGAGCTTGGGATGAACACACACACACTACTATATATGAGATAGATAATCAACAAGGACCTACTGTATAGCAAAGGGAACTCTACTCAATACTCTGTGATAACCTATATAGGAAAAGAATCTATAAAAATGAATGAATATATGTATAACTGAATCACTTTTTTTCTACACCTGAAACTAACACAACATTGTAAATCAACTATATTCCAATGAAATTAGGGGAAAAAAAAGAAAGTAATTTGCCCACGGTCATACAGCAAAGTGTGAGATGAGTGATCATTAATATCCTTTTATATTGGGAGGTACAGCTGGGATTTAACTCGAGGTTGTACACTCATCAAAGCCTTTACACTTGGCCTCTTTGTGGTTCTGCCTCTTACGACTTGTGCTGTCCGTGAGGAGGAGGTGGGTCATGGCCATGTGTCACTGGCCGGAATCTGTGTCCTAAGGGAGCCGTATTGTGGACGTTACACTTTCAGGAGCTCTCTGTCAGTTAAGAGCATGTAGCACGAATGATTAAGATGTAGTCTCCCAACTTGGATAGGGTGCCCAAAGAAGTTTCTAGAAGCTCACTGATACATTCAGTGTTAACGGAATCCATGGTCCGATCCTCAGTTTGCAGAAGTAATCCTTCCTAAAACTGATGTGCCCAAGACTGCTGTGTGGGCAAGGCTCCATGCCAGCTCTCTGTTCCCACCTCCCTGGCACCACTGATTGCTGCCACACCAAACACTCCCCTCACCCAGGCCTGGCCTGGGTACATGCGTGAGAGACACCTGCTCCTAAGGGTCCAGCCCCATGGGCACAGGGCTTGGTGAGATGCTGGTGCCACTGTGAGAACTGAAGGAAAGGTGTCCCTTCCTCCAGGCGAACGGAGCGTAGGCTGGACTTTAGCCCCTAATCACACACTCAGCTATGTGCCCCTGTGCAGGTGGCTGCCCACACGAACATTCCTACAGTGCATGGTGTGTTCATTGCCTCAGAAATAAAAGCCCTGTCCATCAATAGTTTCAAATAGTGATTTCTAGGAAGCCTCAGAGTACAGCGTTTTCTGGAGCTCTTTTAGGAGGCGTGTAAGCAAAATCACTGATGCAATTGGGGTGATGAGATTGCTGGGCTGCTCGCAGCTTCCTGAAGCGTGTGCTGCCCCATCGGACAACCCGACCGAGGCGCCGTCAGGACCGCAGAAGTGTCGAGTGTAGAGGGCAGGAGGGCGTCTGCCCGTCAAGAAGGCTAAGCGCTTACTCTTTATTGCCAAACAAAGACTGTCTGGCATCTCCTGAAGTACAAAAATATAACTGCAGGCCAGACAACAATAAAGATCGAATAACAGGCTCATACCATCAATGGCCAGCCATTCCACAGCAACGTTCTCAGTCCAGAGTTTCTCAGACCCCAGATGGTAAACATGCTATTTACAAAACAAAAAGATGGACTCAACAACTCTGTTCCCCAACATCCCTGTTCCTTTAAGAAGAGGGCAGCCTACCACTCCTGTGAAACTCAGACCCCACGGCCACACTTCATTACACTGTTCACCAAACTGAGGAAGCGTCCTTTCAGTGTGTCCCTGAGTGCTTTCTCAGCCCTTAAACTACTCAAATGAGTATGATTTTGAGGTTGGTATTATTGATGTGATGTAAGAGCAGTTTTTCTGGGAAAGGCTGGCTTTTTAAATAGATTTCTCAAGAATTCAAGGGCTCCTGCAGCACCTTTTCTTCATTATATTTATGAGTCAATGAGGGAAGACGGCAGAGTGCAGCCTGTGAAGTGGTGCAACACTTGCACCCCAGGGAACTAATGAATGGATGGATGGATGGATAGATGAATGGATGGATGAACAAATGGATGAATGCATGAATGGATGAATGGGTAGATGAATGGATGAATGAATGGATGGATGGATGGATGGATGGATGGATGGATGGATGAAATAATGAATAAACATTTAAAACCCCATCTATGTGTCATGCATGGCATTCGGAGATAATAATATTAAAAGCTAATGTTTATTAAGCAACATTATATGCCAGACACTTTTCTAAGAAAGGTACATATATTTGCTCGTTGAATCCACATGGCTTCCCCTTTTACAGAACTGGGTAGCTTGACTGCAACCACACAGCTGGTGGAATTTTTATTCTGAAACGCTTATTAGGCTTTTATATATTTTCCTTTTCTGAATTTATTTGACAGAGCTCTCTCTATATTGAGGATTGTCTGTGCTCATTTTATATTGAAGTATCTGTCCAAGTTTGCTGTTCATCTTTTCATTGTTTGTGTGGTGTTTTTGACAGAGTCAAATCTGTATTTTATTTCTACTTCATTTATTTAGTATCAGGCTTACAGAAACCCTTCTCACCCCAAGATTATTTAATCTTCACCTGAATTTTCAAGGTTTACTATAATACATTGAAATCTTTCTAGAACTTATTTTGGTTTAATGTATTAGGTATGCATCTAACTTTCCTCTCCTCCCCCCACCCCAGCTGTTAGACAGTGTCCCAATATCATTTAATGAAAAGTTACTTGTCCAGTCATTCATTTATGCAACAAATATTTATCCGGAACCTTCAATGAGTAGACATTTTCTAGGTCCTCGTGATACATTACATTCTAACGGGAAGAGGCAGATAATAACAACTAAACATTTGATAGTGAGATGGTGCTTAACACAACCGACAAGAAGGGGTTGGAATGGCTTTCTCAGTCAAGGGTTGTCAAGAAAGGTCTCTCTGAAATGGTAACATTTGGGTAGAGACCTGAAGGAGGTGAGAGGTGACCCGTGCACCCCGGGAAGGGCATGCCAGGCAGAGGGAACCACAGGCACTAGACCACGAGGTGGGATTACACTTGTTTGTTCACATCATAGCAAAGGGGCCATGCTAGGTGAAGTCGTACCACTAATGAGGGGAAAGGGTACTAGAAGTGAGGGGTGGCAGGAGTCAGACCCTGTAGGATCTGACAGGTCATGGTAAGCACTTTGGATTTGGCTAATGGTTGAGTGTAGCGGACTGCGTTTCCCAAAGATGGCCATAGGAACACCCCGTGTGTTTTTCTGCATCATGACGTTGCCCTGCCCCCGTCAGGAGACTCTCAACCTCTTCGAATCTGGGCAGGCCTGCTGACTGCTTTGGCCAACAAAATGCGGCAGAAAGGATGCTGTCCCAGCCCCTGCCTCTTGTGGCAGCTTCCTCTTCCTGCCTCTTAGAGACAATCACAATGGAGGAAGTGCACAGACCCCAAGACCGGCATTCGGTCCAAGCCACAAGGAGAGCCCTGGAAGATGAGGAGTCACAAGGTGCCAGGATGTGAGGGAAGAAGCCACCTTAGAAGGGGTCCTCCAGCCCCACCAGAACTAAACTGCCCCAATGGCTGACCCATGGGATCTTGAGCAAAACTGGAAGTTTGTTTTAAGCCACCATATGTTGGGGTACTTGGTTATGCAGCAATAAATAACTGGAACACTGAGGTAAGGAGGCCATTGGAGGGTTTTGAGCAAACATATGATTTGATTTCAGTTTACAAGAATGCCTCTGGGTCTGTGCCAAGAACAGGATGAAGAAGGAGCATGTGGGAAGGAGACCAGTTTGCAGGGCAGGTGAGAGACCCAGGAGGTTGAGTGCTGAGAAGGGATTCAACTCTGGATATATTTCAAATGACATGTGAATGGGATCTACTGATGGATTAGATGTAGGCTGTGAAAGAAAGACGTGAAGGATGGCTTCAGGGGGCTGGCCTGACCCTGGAAGAATGAAGGGATCTTCTGCTGACATGTGAGGAAACCACAGGAGGAGCAGGACCGGGGTTGGAGAAATCAGGAATTCTGTTTTGGACATGCTAAGACTGTGAGCTGAACACACATTTGAGTGGAGATGCCGAGTGGTGTCGGACAGCGGGGTTTCTGGTCAGAAAACAGGTCTGGGCTAGGAGAAGTCATTTTGGACATTGTTAGTGTTTCAATGGTCATATTGGACCAGATCACCTGGGCAGTGAATGCAGATAGAGCAGAGATGTTGGAGGACTGAGCCCTGGGCACTCTAGCATCTAGACACAGGGAAGAGTTGGAAAAGGAACCTGAACAGAAGACCAGTGAGATAGGATGAGAAGGAAGAGAAGGATGTTCTGGAGGCAGAAAAGAAGGTATTTCAAGAAGGAAGGGTTTACTGTGTCAGAGCTGCTGAAGAATCAAGCTAAATGAGGACTGACCATTCATTCTCGATATGACTGCCCTCATTCTTGCTATGACTGATTCCAAAAGGTGCTTTTATCACACACTACATTTGCATGTGCATGAATGCGTGTGTGTGTGTGTACTTTCTCTTCTCTCCCATTGATCTGTTTATCCATCTGGAACGATATGACCACTGAAACTTTCACAGTTGAAAAGGCAAGAAGCACCACGTCTGCCTCCACCTTTTCTTCAAAAATATCCTTGCTATTCTTCAGAACTTTCAATTGGAATTTCATCAAGTTCCCCTCCGCCCAATGCATTGGAAACTTTATTTTACACACTTTTTGCATACAAATCAGGTTGGTGAGAATTCATATTTACTTATCTAGTTTCCATATGCCATGTGTTTCCATTTAAAAAAAATTTTTTAATTAATTTTTATGGGAGTATAGTTTCTTTACATTGTTGTGTTAGTTTCTACCGTATAGCAAAATGAATCAGCTATACATATACATATTTCTCCTCTTTTTTGGTGTGTTTCCATTTACATGCTTTACATCCCTAAGTAGATTTTTTTTTTTTTTCATAAAGGTCTCATGTGTTTCCTCTTAAGTTCTTTTCTAGATATTTACATTGCAGTGGCTTTTGTGAATTATATCCCTTCTTCCTGGCTATTTTTGCTATAAGAAATCTATTCATTTTTGTATGAAGAATTCTCTTATTATTTCTAATGATTTTACAGGTGATGCAAGCAGATTTCAAGACGTTTGCTATTGTCATGGGCATGAGGCCTCCCAGCTTTGGAATCATAGAGCCAATGTATAAGACTGTCCCAATTTCTGTTGATAAAATCATCCCTAGTTTAGAGAATGGGATTTAATGTTTTAGTATTTCAAAGTGTTTCCCAAAGAACTCCATGATTCCCAGGTGCTCTGGGAATGATTGTAGCCACACATCTCAAATTGTCCCAGAGAGTCCCAATTTCAAATATTTTTCCCTTTGTTAACCCTTGAGTCAGACCATATGTCCTTTGATCTTTGCTTCAAAAAATATTGTCACGGTCTTTAGAAACAGGGACAGCCCAGGCAAAGTTATAACATATGGGATGTTTTCCCTCTGAACCCCTAACTTTCCTCTTAGAATTCCTCCTGGTTATGTGTGTGGGGGGCGCGTGCGCACACACACGCACACACACACACACACGCACACACACACGCACACACACACACACACACGCACACACACACACACACACCGGTGTCCTGGAAGAAAATGATTTCATTCAAATATTAGCACATGTCCTGCTTCTGTGCAGCCTAGACTCAGGGTCGCCCTAAGGCCAGCTGGAGTGGAAGGTTTCAGAGCTGGGGAGCCTGGGTTTGAGCCCCATGTCTAACTGTATGGACTAGGTGAGTAGGTCACTTAACCTCTTGGAGTCTCTGTCCTCCGTATGTAAAAGGAGTGTGTAATATCTACACTGGGGGACTCAAAAACTGACTGTGAAATGCTTGACACGGGTAGGAGCTACGGAGACAGCACCGATTCCTCTGATTTACAAGGAGGGTCCGTCTTCTTGCTCAGGTCCTTAGGAAAATCCCTTGGTCTCCTACTCTACTCCCAGCTGTAGAAGCAAAGTGTCCAGGACAAGGATTCAGGAAGCAGCGGGGGCTCAGTTTCCTGATTCCCCCTTGTGTACACCTATCTGTACAAACATCCATCAAAGGCTGATCTCTCCCAGTGATAACCAACCAGCCACCACTTAGAGACTGCTGGGCAGGAACCATGTGGAAGACGCTCGTCGCTTTTCGCTGTCACCTTCCAACCGTCCACCCCTTCCTATTACCGCTCCAGTCTTCCTTTGGGGGAGGACTCCCTATGCATAGCGTGAAGTCACATGGATGGATCTGACCTTTCCCTGGGGACAGGCACGTGACCTAGACGCAGCACATCACTCTCTCCCTTCTTTCTGGGATCCTGTATTTTACATAAGTGATGCCCCAACGTGGGAACAGTTGAGGTCATATCTGTTACAGTGGTGGCCACATTACGTGGCCCAGCCTGTGCCCCCATTTCCACTGCTGTGGTACCTAATGGTGTTCTTACTGGTTCTGCTGCCTGGACTTCATATCTCCTTGTTTGTTGCTCTTTAAGCCTGGTCAGCCCCCCAGATTGTTCCAAGAGATGGTCTTTTTATTCAGCACAGCTCCATGTGGTTTCTTTCCCTTGCAACACGAGCACGGTCTGATGAGGCCAAATTCCCAGAGAAAAATAAGAAAAGAATTCTTCCCTTCACAAGCATTCTCTCTTACTGTGGTCAACATCCAGGGCTTGGGAGAAAGGTGAAATCTTAAAACACATCACTAGGGCTTCCCTGGTGGCGCAGTGGTTGAGAGTCCACCTGCCGATGCAGGGGACACGGGTTCGTGCCCCTGTCCGGGAAGATCCCGCATGCCGCGGAGCCGCTGGGCCTGCGCGTCTGGAGTCTGTGCTCCGCAATGGGAGAGGCCCGCGTACCGCAAAAAAAAACAAAAACAAAAAACTGACAAAACGATGGCACTAAAGGATTTGTAGAACAATCACTGCAGTTTAATTTCGACTATTTAAAAATGGAAATAAATTAATTTTCCATATATGAGACTGGTGAAATGAATTATAGGATATCAGTACCAGGCAGTGCAAAGCAGTCATTTGAAAGAATAAGTTAAGTCATACTTAATGACATGCCATGAAGAACCAACATCATTTTTACTTTTCCTTTCCTTTTTAACTTGCCTTTACTGAGAGTCACTTTCAACATTTTTTTCTTACATGAATCAGAAATATATAATAGCTATAGAATTACCATATGATCCAGCAACCCCACTCCTGGGCATATATCCAGAAAAGATGAAAACTCTAATTCGAAAAGATACATGCACCCCAATGTTCAGAGCTGCACTATTTACAATAGCAAGACATGGAAGCAACTTAAGTGTCCATTGACAGATGAATGGATAAAGAAGATGTGGTACATATATACGATGGAATACTACTCAGCCATAAAGAAAATGAAATAATGTCATTTGCAGCAACGTGGATGGACCTAGAGGTTATCATACTAAGTGAAGTAAGTCAGACAGAGAAAGACAGATATCATGATAAGACTTATATGTGGAATCTAAAAAAATGATACAAATGAACTTACTTCCAAAACAGAAACAGACTCACGTACATAGAAAACCACTTATGGTTACCAAAGAGGAAAGGGGGGAGGGATAAATTAGAAGTTTGGGATTAACAGATACACATTACACTATATAAAATAGATAAACAACAAGGATCTACTGTGAACAGTAGTAGCACAGTGAACTATATTCAATATCTTGTGATTATCTATAATAGAAAAGAATCCGAAAAAGAATATAAATAGATAGACAGATAACTGAATCACTTTGCCGTACACCTGAAATACTGTAAGTCAATTGGACTTCAATATAATAGCATTTTACATATGTACCCTCACTGAAATGTCATAAAACCTTGTAAACTACACAGAGCAGTTTATTTTACCCACTTTACAGATAAAGAAACCAAAGCGTGGAAGATAAAGTGACTTATTGAAGGAGTCCCACAGCTGTCAACCTCAGGAGGCAGGGTGCAAGCCTAGGGGTTCTTCCTCTGAACTGCAGAGCAGAACAGAGGGTCTGGAAATCAGGGATCAGCCATCCAGCTCCCCGCCACACCTTTAACTCTCAGTGTGACTTTGAACTTGTTTCTTAATTTCCTGAAACTCAGCTTCCTCATCTGGAACATGCCATTACCACTTAGCTCATTGTAGAGGCAACACAAGGGGCTAGGAGCAGAGTCTGGAGATAGTTAGACCCCAGCTCTGCACGCGTAGACCAGCTCTCAGCTTTCTTCTAAAATAGGCACCATCCCACAAGGGCTCTGATGCAAGACACGCGAGAAGGCATGTAACACGCGAGCACATGCTTTCCACATGAGAGGCACTAAATACAGGCCATTTACCATCACTCGGATGTCACGGTTACACGTATCTGCCTTTGGTTGCTGTGCACATGGACGTACAACATGTATAAGAGCTCAGGGGCACCCCTGCTCCTTTCCCACCTCCTGTTCACGACACCTCTGCAGGGTAAAGGACTGCATGTTGGTGTCATGGCTCTGACCTCTATGTGTCTCCCCAACACCCATCTACATAGCCCCACTTCCCACCTTTAATCTTTGCCTCCTACCATTTCCCTGCAAATCTGACAGCTTAATTGCACAAAAACTGATGACAGCAGTCACAATAATAATGGCCGCTAACACTTATGGGGCCCTTTCAATGTATCACTCTTTTGAGCACTTTACATGTATTAGCTCATCTAACCCTTATTTAAGAGGTAGAGACTGTTGTTGTACCCATTTTACAGATGCCGGAAACCCAGATGCAGGTGTAGTGACTTGCCCAAAGTCACAGGAAGTGTTAGAGTTGGGACTTGAACCTAGAGGTCTACCAATAAGCAATGGATGTGTTTTCCATTTTCCAAATGCAAAATAAATAAAAATATGCATGGTATATCTGAACACGAAGCACAGATAATGCCCAGAGCAAGGGAACAGCAGTGACAGAAACAAAACCAAAACCTCAGAATGTTGAGTCTTTGTGCTACTCTTACTCTAATAATCTCACCTTAGTGAGACGGGAAACCTTGACAGCCTCACGTAAGGCAAGGTGCTCTTCCTTAACTTTGCACTAAGAGCCCAATACTTTGGGCAAAAGTGGGGACCATAATTTTTTTTTTTTAAATTGAGGATTCAGTGTGTACACTCAGGACTCAAAGAATGAGCGTACTGCTACCTCTTTGCTGATGTGGGTGTGAGTTAACATCTGGCCTTTAGTTAATTCTTGCAGCAATATCAGGTCCCAGACTACCTGAACAGTTCCCATCCCCTGGGATTTTCACCCCTTTGAATAAAAGGGGTTATAAAACACATATCCAAATATGATTTCACTTTTATATTTGTAAAACTTTAGTAGCAAGGAATTCACATTTTAGGAAAAGAAATCTCGTCATACCATTAACTCTCTAGTTTCAAAAATACAGTCACTATTGCTATTTTGTATTATATACGGGTCTCTATGTATCACGTGTGTATGCCTGTCTATACACATAATGTAGCACGTATATGTGCATGAAGTGTGCACACACGCACACACACATACAGACATAACGTGCTGTGCAAGGAACAGGAACAGTGCTGTCAGCCCCTGCCGACGAGGAGGCCGTGTGTCCTGAGCCACTCCTGCAGGAGCGGCGGTGGCCTCAGGGTGAGCCCTGCATACTCTCTCCTTCCTGTGCACTCACCGGAGCCATGCACTGGGGTCCAGTCTGTGACCATATATATCATGGGCTCTTTGTGTGTGGTGTAGCCAATGGCCTAAACGGAGTTCAGACACACTCCCCCGGAAGCCTACAGGGCCAGCCACCATCACAACTGTGTGTGCACATGCTCAGACCCAGGTAGTGCATTTTTTACAAGCTATCCCCACGTGAATCCTGTGACCTTTCGGGACCACCTTCCAAATCTGCCTCTCCAATTGGTCCGGCCGCTCACCCAAGCCTGGGTTCTCTCTGTGGAGCAGATCGAGAGTCTCCGCTGCCCGGCCCTGGGGAGCTTGGGTCAGGCTCCTCTGGGTCACCCCCTGAAGGCTACAAAGGAAGGGTCACTTCTTTTCCACCCAAGGCAGCCCGAAGGGCCCAGATGATCTTTGGCTTGACCTTACCTCTCAACTCACGGGCTCCTTTTCTCCTTCTCCCAGATAAGTTGTGCAACGTCTTTCTTCGGAAGCTGAGGGTGCAGCTCCCTTCTCTCTGGCAAGCTTTCTGAATGGCACTTTCCGTATAAACAGGAAGAGTGCGTGTGGTCACCACTGAAGTGTGCAGGTGTTGATAGAGGATGTGAAAGTGTGGAGGCGAGTGACTAACCCGGCCAATGGCGTTTCCCCACCAGGCACCCAGCTGGCCGCCTCTCACCCACAGCAGGGCAAGGTCTACCAGAAGGCTGGAAGCAGCAGCCTGCACCCCACTCTGGGGGACCACCTGACACGAACCAGAAGAATGCGGTCAGGGAGGCCAAGGAGAAGTTCTCTGTTGCTCTACTCCTCTCCCTAACTCTATGCAAACTCTTTAAAAGAATCCCAGGAAAGTTTCTGAATCCCTTAAACATATTCTTATCATCAGGTACACCGACTTTGATGGGGTACTTGACTTGTCCGAAACTCTGCTGGTTCTCCCAAAGTGCCTGGAAATCCGAGAGATCAGAACCAAAAGCCTCATCCTGCCTCTGGACTGTAATAAGACTTCTAGAACTTTCTAGGGCCAAGCTGCACCGGGAGAGGAGAAAGAGCATTAGATGAGAAGTCAGACAACCCAAGCCTGCTCTGCTGGAAGGGTTTTTACTTTCTCATCTCCATCCACCAGTAGGGCTCCCTGCTCCATGCCCCTGCCTCCCCCCTGCCCCACCCCACTCATCTCCGGAATTACTTTCGCTAACGTCACCAGGGAGCGTAGCCAATGGACACTTTTTCAGTTCCTGTCTTTTTTGTGTGTGTGTGGTACACGGGCCTCTCACTGTCGTGGCCTCTCCCGTTGCGGAGCACAGGCTCCGGACGCGCAGGCTCAGCGGCCATGGCTCACGGGCCCAGCCGCTCCGCGGCATGTGGGATCCTCCCGGACCGGAGCACGAACCTGTGTCCCCTACATCGGCAGGCGGACTCTCAACCACTGCGCCACCAGGGAAGCACTCAGTTCCTGTCTTATTTGTCCTCCTGTAGTGTCTGACACCTGGGACCACTTCTTTCCTTCTGGAAATTTCCCCTTGGCCCTGTGACCCCGAACTCTCCTGGTGATTTCTCTCATTGTCAGCCTTCCGTTCCTCTGCCGGCATCTTACATTTTGATCTTCCCCAGGGCTCTGTCCTCAGCCCAGTGGCTCACGTTCTCCCGAGCAGCCTCTTCTGCACTCCAGATGCTGCTACCCAAGCCCACATCCATCTCTTCCCAAGTGTCTGCTGCTTCCCCCGGGCACCTCCTGGGTATCAGGTTCCATGGTCTGGAATGAAACCCTGGTCGGGAAGACCGTCCCCTCCCCTGGCCTGCATCACTTTCCATGTGGGCTGTGAAACCCTTCCTGCCTAGTTCCCAGCTTGCCCCTGGATTCCCACTCCTGAGTTTGCCTCCTTCTGACCTCTTGTTTGGCCCTTGGCTAATAAGGCTTTTGCAGACTAGACTCTCAGTTTCCTCATCTAAACAGGACCATTTATCTATACCCTCAGGCTGGATTCACTTCTGGACATGCCTAGAAACTCCCCACCCAATCCTATGCCAACCCCTGGGACATGATCCCAGGACTGGCCACACCAAGTCCCCAAAAAAGGGAAAACTTTTTTTTTCCTATATCCAAACCAGAAACGGGGCATCTTCTGCCCTTTCCCACACACTCCTCAACCTCCAAACATCGAGCTCTGTCAATTCTACCTCTTAAACCACACCTCAAATTCTCTCTCTCTTTTCCTTTCCCACAGCCATGCCCTCCCTCCAGACCTCGACATCAAAGGGACACGTGCACCCCACGGGCAAGCAATTCGCTGTGGTGTGGAAGGGGAAGAATAGAATATCTACTCACACTTACTTGTTTGTGTTTATGAGGTTAAGCCCCACACAACATGACATTTACCATTAACCATTTTGATGGGTACCAGCGGCATTGAGCACAGTCATGTTTTAATGCACATAATGCATGAGTACCATTGTACTGTGATCATTTGTGAATAATCACACACCTACTGGGAATATGTTGTGATGATTTCTTCACCAAGGAAGGTGTATGATCAGACAGGTGGACACACCTGGCTGCCTGACGCCTCTCCCAGGGGACAGGCTCCAGAGTATATTCCCAACTGCCTCCACATTTTCTTTGTCAAGACTGCAAAAATGATAACATGATACTCTCCTCACTCCCCTCCCAGACCTCACACCCTTCAATGGCTCCCCATTCCTTCCAGGAAAATCCCCAGGTCCCATTGCTGGGTGGGCAAGGCTCTTGAAGCAGTAGCCTCTGCTCTTTCTGGCAGCATCTCTGCCACTCTCATGACTCACCTCCTTCTTCACTACCCAAGACCATCATACCACTGGTGATTTTCTGAACACCCAGGCTACGCTAGACCACTCTGTCTTTTCCCACGTCATTTCCTCTTTGGGGGATGTCTTTCTTTCCAATAGCTATCTGACGAGACCCCGTGGATGCTAAAAACCCTTCCTCGTTACTCCTCTCTGAGGCAGAATTCATTATGCCTGTGCACTGCCACTGTAGCATTTGCCTCTGTGCTGGATGGTACGATGGGTGATTTGGTGGTTAAGAGGGTGGGATCTGACATCAGAAGGACTTGGGTTCGAATCCTGCCTCTGGCATTTACTGGCCCTGGTCCCTTGGGCACGTAACTTAACTTCAGCTTCCTCATCTATGCAACACCCACGTCACAGAGTTATGGTGTAAATTCAACCACGTCGTGTCTGAACAGGATGTAAAGAGTATTCGGTAAGTGGTGGGAATTATCGTTATGGCTATTTTGTTTGTTTACCTTACTATTCAGAAAACTCCTTATAAAATGCATCAATTTCATACCAAGGAGACCTACTCCTGATAAGGCAGAATCCCTTCATTGAAAACAAAAACCTGTTACACTTGTAACAGGTCAGAGAACGCATTTTCTGCCAGCTGTCGAGGGTGAGTCAGCCTCCTTCATTCCCTTTTCCGTTCACTTCCCACTGCTCGCCCACCCAGCAGTAACCCACCACCGGCAGGTTGCTGAATGCTCTGGGCTGCATCTTGTCACCATGCTTTTGTATGAGCTCCCCAAGTGCCAGCCCTGGCAGGGGGCACTCGGGGGAGACTGCCTGCCCCTCTCGGCCAGCATCCCTGTGTTCCCCGTACAGACATCCCCATCCCGGGCCTGGGATGTAAGCAGCAACAAGTCCAAACTACTCTATATAAAATAGACCAACAACAAGGACCTACTGTAGAGCACAGGGAACTATACTCACTGTCTTGTAATAAACTATAACGGAAAAGAATATGAAAAAGAATACCATGTATAAATGAATCACTTTGCCATACACCAGAAACTAACACAGCATTGTAAATTAACTAGAAGAAAAAAATAATAAAATAAAAAACTGATAACTATCAATAATAATTATGATTATTTTTTTAAAAACACAGAAAACAAGTCCCTGGAGTTGGGGCTAGTCACAGATGCCTTCATTCAGATTTATTTCCATCCTCTGGTAAAACATCTGGCACGATGTTTGTTTGTTTGTTTTTTCCAGCCGTGCTGTGTGGCTTGCGGGATCTTAGTTCCCCGACCAGGGATTGAACCCAGGCCGTCAGCAGTGAAAGTGCAGAGTCCTAATCGCTGGACGGCCAGGGAGGTCCCTGGCACCATGTTTAATAAAAGTCCTTCTTCTGCTAAAACACCCATTACACTTAGTCAGTTACTTCGTTGTGCATCTTCTCCTGGAGGCTGGAGGCTTTGCAAGGTAGGGGTGGCACCAGCCCTGTCCACGCCTGTCTCTGCGTGACCTAGGTCCTCAATTAGGATTTGTTGAGGGAGTCCATGAATGAAAAGGTCATTACACTGCAGCTGGGTGAAACCAATTACGAGCCCAAGTTCTGTCATGTGTTAACCTTATCCTCCTGTGCAACCTGGAGCAAGTTATAATATCTCAGAGCTGCAGTTTCCTCATCTATACATTGGGAAGCACAGGACACATCCTCCCATAGGCACGGGGGCAGTTTCCAAAGCAGGCTGCAAACTGTGAAGCCCTTTGTGAAAGTGATACTGCCGGGTGTGTTTGGAGCTGGGAGCAGGAAGTGATGAGCGAGGATGACGGAAGAGTTGGGGCAAATGTGCTGCACCCAGCGGGTCAGCGGCAGGATGCCCGACCCTACCCACCCACCCACCCCCGCCCCGCTTCTCCAGCAGGAGAAAGTTAGGGCTTTACCTCTGCCCCGGGGAAGGGCTGTGTTTGTGGAGCTGTTGTTCCCCTGAGCGAACTGCCTGCGTACTTGGCAAAGTTCTCGAGCCCTCCCTGCAGGGAAATGATGCATCCTACATCCTCATGCCCCACAGTGGGGAACGAGAGCACAGGAAACACGGCTGGTCCTCTCTGCCGGGACCAGGAAACAAGCCCACGTGGGCAGCACGCGCTGGACCAAGGGGGGCTGCATGAGGAAGCCTCTCTAGGAAGGTGGGATGGGAAGGTGTGTCTGGGAATCCTGCAATTCCCTGCTGGGCAAACGGAACAGCTTAGGTGGTAAATGGGTGAGGATGGGCTGGTCAGTGCCAGCTGGGGCTTCATCATCATTCCCAACCACACAGTGGGTATGGGCAGCCTCCTTTGCCAGGTTGCCAGATTAGGTATGGAGACTAGCTACTGAGGGAGGGGGCTCGCCTCAGTCCTCACCCGGTAGGACTGTGCAGGCTCACAGATGCACAGGTGAGAGTTTCCCCATCTCCACACCCCTCTGAGCACTCTAGCGAGGACTCTTGCACTCAGCAGGTGCTGTGAATTCTGGTTGCGTGAACAGAAGGATCTAATCTAATTGATACCTCTTTGTGTATGTCTATATCTATTGTTTGTCCTGTGTGATAATGAAAAATAGCTGACATTTATTGCATTTATGCTTACAATGCCCCAAGAAGCACTTTGTATGTATTTATTTATTTAATCCTCCAAAAACCCTGTGAAATAGATACTATTCTTATCCTTATTTTACCAGTGTGGCACAGGAAGTAGAGAAGTTGAAGAAATTGCCCAAGGTCACACAAATAACCAGTGATAGATCTAGGGTTCAAACACAAGTATGACTGTTCCAGGGCACATGTAGACTCTCTATACACACACATACACACTTGATTCACATACCTTTGTACGTATGTGTAAAAACAAGTCTACACATTGTGTTTATATTTATATGTAAATCTGTAAGCATAATGTTTATTCCTGACATGACCAGCCCACATGAAATTCTCCTGAGCAGCCCCAAACACACACACATATATAAAATCATTTTACTGGTAGTAGTAAATTTCGGTAGCACAGAAAGCACACTGAGGGAGGAGAGGGAAGGGGCCAAGATAGTGGAATGACTTATCTCTATTAGAACCAAAGACTTCCAGATTAAAAGGAAATAACAAAGGAAACAATCGAAAGAAGAAGGGACAAGTCTCCTGCACTGGGTTTAGAAAGTACAGGTAAATAGGTAACAGATCAAGGGGAGGGAGGTATGCATCCCATCACACACAAGAAAAATTGCTGCGGGAGCTGCTCAGTAATTCATGACTGGAACACGAAGCAGGGACTGTGGCAGGGATAAAAGAAACAAATAGGGTAGATGGGGATGGAACATAATTACGGAGCCACTCAATCCACTGGCACCGTTTACCAGAGAATAAGTTGCATACACGAGAATTTGCATATAAATGAGATGCTGAAAGCACAGGAACGGTACAGTGATAAGACTTCATACATGTTATTAAAGCATGCCAGTGGGAGAAAAAATCACTCAGTTGATACCATATAGGTTTAACTACATCGCATGACCCAAATAAATTTTAAATGGTGTCCTTGGCTTCAAAACAAGTATGTGGCTTGCAGTTCAGAATGCTAACTGATGTTCTGTGTAGGTCTATCTCATTCATTTTATTCTTTTTTCTCTTCTTTAAACAATTTTATTTATTTACTTATTTTTTAAATTGAAGTATAGTTGATTTACAATGTCATGTCAGTTTCAGGTGTACAGCAGTGATTCAGTTATACATACATATATATGTGTATATATATATGTATACATATATATGTATATATATTCTTGGCCTCATATATTTGAAGTATTACTTTAGGAACAAATATTTTAGGATAAATACTGAAGTATCAGTTCTCCCACTGGTTAAGTGTAATCATTGCATTTTTTTTAACTTTCATGAAACACTCGTTTTTATTCTCTTGTTCTATGCAGCATATAATTCCTAAACAAGACTTTTAAAGAATAATTTCTGACAGTCTTTCATTGTTACTATTGACACAAGCTTCCTTTATAGGTAAGACAAACTTAAACTTTATAAATAACCACAAAAACTTCTACAACAGTGAAAATGGTATTTAAAGCATCTGACACCTTACATCTGAAAGTTGTATTGGTGAAATAACTTGTGAAATGCAAATGGATTTTTGTATCAAATGAAACTTTATAGGAATATTTTTAAATAGTGAGGAAACTCTCATTTTCAGTTTGCACATACATTGTCAGACGAGTCACAGTTCTGCTAGCACTGAAAGGCATATCCAAGACGCGGCGAGGGGTTGGGGAGAGGGATAAATTAGGAGTTTGGGATATAAACACACTACTATATACAAAATACATAACCAACAGGGACCTACTGTAGAGCACAGGGAACTCTACTCAATATTTTGTAAAAACCTATAAGGGAAAAAAATCTGAAAAAGTATAGATATATATGTATGTATAACTGAATCACTTTGCTGTACACCTGAAATTAACACAACATTGTAAATCAACTATACTCCAATGAAAAATTTTAAAAAAAGCAAGGCACCGCCGCCTCCACAAAGCACCCAAATCACACGACAGAGATGTAGGCCTGAGGCTTGGCCAGGTACCTGCTCAACCTCCCTAACTCCCAGCCACGTGCTTGCTGTGTAACTTGCCCCTCTGTCCCCCTACCTGGACTCACCTGCCCCAGGACAGGAACTTCTCTGAAGGTGGCTGTCAAATCAGATGCCCAGGTAGCAGACACGTCCTTGCCAAGCTCAGTGTACGGGGCGGCAGCGGCAGAGAGGGATGTCACTTATCCTACTGTCTCTCTCTGGTCTCAGGGACTGCAGGCCATGTGGTCAGACAGTCTGTTTAATCAGTTCTCTGAGAAGTACCGGGAAAAGCTGCTCAAGGCTGGGGGTGAGCAAACTGAAGTTTTCAGCATCCCTAAGCTCCTTACACAACTTAAGGACTTAGGAGGTCCTATGGCCCAAGAGTGCTTATTGCTTGGTTGGGAAACTCTGCTCTAAGGTATGGAAGCTAAGAGGGGGTTATTATTTTCATACTCAGTAGGCCATTGGCTGATACGCGTGTGTTGCTATATCCCTGCATTTGGGGTTTGTTAGTTACTCTTTAATTGTCTTAAAATTTTGCTTTCTATATTTTGACGCTATGTTTGCGGGCACATAAATGTTCCTGTTTGTTTTCATTTTGTTATTAATTATACTTTATACGAATTTATTAAGTTATTCCATTTCTCATTATAATTACAATGCATTTTACATTGAATTTAACTTTGTATGACTATAAGTACTGTCTCCCCTGCATCCTTTATGTTTTGCATATTCCTGAGAGTCTTTATTTATTCTTTTAATTTTTATATTTCTTTGTCCTTTTGATTTCTCTATTAGGAGTCTAGTAGCTTAGTTAGAGTTTATGTTTCAGCTGGTATTTGCCCTTTAGAAAAGGATCTTTCCCTATTTACTTTTATTGTCTTAATTAATTTAATTGCCTTTTCTTCTGTTATTTTTCAGGCTTCCCTTTTTTGATATTTCTTGCTACTTCTCTTGTTTTGATATTTCTATATAAATTATGGATTCTTTTCTTTGAAAGGTAGAGATCCTGTTTCAATTCCATTGCCTTTTATTCTCTAAACCTTGTCGTTTTGAAACTGGTGGAAACATAAGCAATATTTACTGTTTTAATTTTAGTAAACTGATATAATGTTAACAGAGAAGCCTATTAAATAGAACTACTAACTGCACCATAATTTCAGTAATTCTGCTGGGAGCTGACGGTAACTGAGTGTTTACCCCGTGCTAGAAACCTGGGCTAAGTGCTTCAACGATGTGACTGGGAATGGGATTCCCAAGACTGAGGGCCCGGCCAAGGCCAAAGGGCTAGCAGAGTTGAAGCTGGAATCTGAAACCCAGGCTGTGTGATTCCAGAGGCCAACCCCAAATCCAAAGGGATGCCCTCAGAAATCTCCTAAGGAATAGACAGTCTCTTCTCCCCCAGTGGCCTCTGCAGCTCCTCCAAGGATGTTCAGATGGTCCTCTTAGCCAAAGGTCACTGGAAAAAAGCCACTTTGAGTGAATCCACTTCAACTGGGGACCAAAACTTGATACTCAACAGAGAAATAAGAAGTTTGACTATGACTTAATCTTTAAAAATAAAGTGAAAAATTATGAAAGTTTATCTTACATTTATTAAAGTGTAGGTTATAATTACCATTACATGTTAATTTTTAAGACAAACAAGAAATAAACTGAGTATTCTTTGGGTGGCTTTTGGGTGCAATATTCCTAAAAAAAGAGTAGGATGGCATATAAGGACATCCTTCACTTCAGATACTTTTATGACACAAGCATAAAGAAAGTGTCTCAAAAAAAAAGAAGCAACGGCAGCAGCAGCAGCAAAGGATTTATATGTTTGCCTAATGCCTCTCTTAATCCTTGACATGAAAATCACTCTCTTTTGAAATGCCTAAGCGTGGATTTTCTCTTCAATTTTTAACTAGAGAAATTCTGCTAAACTGCATTAGATACTAGTTTTACATGTGATTCGAAGAGCTCTCCAACACCATTTTTATCTGCTTCATGAAATCTTACCGTCTTTTGCAAAATGTATAATTTCACTTTGCAATTGACTTGCATCGCAAATCCACGGCATTGCACTGTCTTGCTCTGCTTAACGTCTGACAAATGAGGAGGGACAAACTGTATCAGTCTTGGTCCCTGCAGGAAACAGATGGCATACTCACTCAGACACTATAATTGAGGAGAGTTTAATAAAAAAAAAAGTGTAAAAATGTTGTTGGACAGGGTTAGGGGAAACCAGTAAAGGACGCTGAAGGATATCTGGGTTAGCAACATCAGGAAGCCATTACCAGCCACCTCCATTCCTCTAACCGCCTCCTGCGACCCAGGGAGCATATCTGTAGCTGGCAGGCAGGGATGCTTCGAAGGAGCGGTGATTTACGTAGAAGGACACAAGCCATTTGCAGTGACCCAGCTGAGAGGGACCTGGAGATTAATTACCCTGACATCACCCTTCTACTGTCTTCTGGTCTCCTACCAGTGACACCCATTGGCCAAACCCAAATGGAATCCCGAGAGCAAGGGAGCCCACTGATTACCTTTATAGAGTTCAGCTTCTCAGGACACAGAGTGGGAAGAGAGAAATTGGACATAAGAGGGACCAATAAAAATACCTGTCATACTGACTGAAAACATGTCGATTTCTTGACTCAGTAGATTCTGACATTAAGTGAAGAGGAATGTTTGAATGATAACAAGCTTTAAAGGTGCTCAATTTGTTATGAATCTTCTAGTTTCACAACTTGTGTTTCCTATATTACGTCATAACTGGAGTGATTTGGGTGATTAATACTGGGTTACTGTGATCTCCTGCCGTTTCCCTTCTAAAGGCATGTGGAAGAACGTTTCCTTCTACTTTGAAGAGAGAAGAAATGGAGTGAGGAGTAAACTGAACATGTGTGTGTATTGGGGACAAATTTGTGTATACATATACACACGCAGAAAAATGCCACCCATACAGCCTGAGTGAATGTATAGAGTCAGCTGGCAGTCATGAACATTTCAATTGCTAGGAAGTGTTTTCTGGTATTTTGAAGCCAAGAGGCCATATCTAAGTTTTCAAGCCTTAACTGAATCACCAGTTTCATCATCTCACTGGATTTACAATGTTTAATGAGCAAAATGGAAGTTTTAGAAAGGGAATTAAGAGGGAAATCACTCCATTTTGTATCATACTTTGAATGACTTAAGACAAATCTGAAAAACAGAATTACTTCTGGCTCCTTTTTGAAAACTTTCAGAAGATCTGAGATGAATGGCATCTAAAACAATCATTAACATCCATTTGCTTCTATACATTCAGAATAATTTCCCTGTTTTTGAACATTCTGATGGTTGATACAGGGCAAATAAAGGCAAAAGGAACAGAACACCTCATCCTGATAAAAAGCTTAGTCCAGGCTACCCTTGCAGACGGAAGTACTTGTTTTTAGCTGGTGAGTCATTCACTTACTTTCAAAATGTAGCTTACCACCATCTACCCAACTAGGAAACAGACCACTCCCTAGTGCAGAAGATTCTTCTTAATTTAATGCTCCCTCAACAAACATTCTGTGAGGCTGACCGTGCCTCCTGGCCCACAGCCCCCCCTGAATCCTCGGCCTTTCATCTCTGGAGTCTTGTTGACCCCTCTGGCTACTGTCTGGGAACCAGGTCCTGGAGCATCTGCACCAGTCTAAGCCCTGTCTTAGTTAGAGTCCCCCAGAAGCAGGCTCTCGAGATAAGGATTCTAGTGCAAATGGTTTCTTCGGGAGATGAAGAAAACACCAGTAGGAGAGTTGGGGAGAGAGACAGGGAAGGGAAGCAGCCAGAAGAAGGAATTATCAAGCCACTGTGGTTAACTGGGACTTAACCTTCTGGGGAGATGACATAGCAACCCATGTAGAACACACAAGTCGGGTTGGGGACTGGAGTATTTATATACCGACTCCTATCTGTCATTGGTTGAAAGCTGTTTGCTGGAGGGACTAGTCGTCTGATACTTTCAGTCTGCCAAAGATGAAGGCAAAATGAGATTTGGGGGCTTCCCTGGTGGCACAGTGGTTGAGAGTCCACCTGCCGATGCAGGGGACATGGGTTCGTGCCCCGGTCCGGGAAGATCCCACATGTCGCGGAGCAGCTGGGCCTGTGAGCCATGGCCGCTGAGCCTGCGCATCCGGAGCCTGTGCTCCACAGTGGGAGAGGCCACAACAGTGAGAGGCCCGTGTACCGCAAAAAAAAAAAAAAAAAAAAGAGAGATTTGGGAACCAGAGAAAATCCTCAGGCATAGAAGTGTAGGCCGTGGCAGTTGGATGTCAGATGGGCATATTCTAAGGTGGTTAGTTGGGGCCAGAGGGTTAGGGCAGGACACTAATGGCATCTGCTATACCGCGGCTCTCTCTCCCGTCACTTTCTGTCACCATCAACTGTGGAGAATTATGTTCTTGTCTTGGAGCAGCGAGACTTCTACTCTCTCCAACCTGTTTCTCTCAAGAGTTTTGCTGAGGCCTCACATTCTCTAAGTTGTCCTAAAGGCCTAGGCTTTTGGAACACCAAAGCCAGAGACTCATAGACCTCTTCACTCTCCATTCTGTCATATTTTCACATGGGACAATGGACACAGAACAAACTCTCTGTAAAAGTGGTAAAAGCAAAAGGTGGAAATATTGGAAAGTTTTAACATCTCAAAACTTTACTCTTCCATAGACACCACCACTGTTATTACCATCGCAATTAGTTACTTCATTACTATGAGCACAACAGAAGATATCATGAGAAGACTCATGAACACTAGTACTAGTAAGTGTGACCAACTAGAGTCAGATGAAAAATAGTATAGAATCTTTGGCATCTGCATGTGCACAATTCAAACTTGTTTTTTATTAAAATCCTAGAGAGTATTTCTCTCTAGGCTATGATGGAGCGATTTGTAGTAGACAAATGCTTCAGCTGAAAAGAAGTAGAAAAGTAAATACACAGTAAATTTGTTTGAGAGCACTAGGGAGGTGCTGGGACAAATGCCAGCATCTGAGGGGCCGAGGCTCTCAAGAAAATGGAAACCCATTGAGAACGCAACCATTTTCATTCCATCCTTCCTCTTAGGACATTTGCTGATACCTGATACAGAGAGAGTAAGGCTGAACTGGGCAGAAGGTTATCAAGAATCAGATAAGCCAGAAGAACTTTTGCTAATCTCACAGGGATGCAAAGGCAAAAGAGGAGTGTGGGGTTGCCAAGGCGGCCAAGACGTGAAGGTCCCAGGATGTAGAAGGAAGAGAAGTTCAGGAAAGTGAGCCTGACACTCCATAGCAGTTTTCCCCTTGAGGCACTTCCTGATTCTTAATTTGTGCAATACAAAATGCTCAGAAACCTCTACAAAACCAGCTGGAAAATTATGCAGAGGTTTTAGTGGTCTTGTGTATCTGGGAAGATAAACATCCATGCTCTCAGCTGAGGGTCTGGAGTACATACTAAATGTAGTCTTGAATTAAATATAGATTCAGTCTTGCAAAGTCTATAACATAGCTTTGAACCAAGGATTAAGGTAAACTGTCCATATTTGAGCTATCTGTCAGAGATAACATTAATCCTCTCTGAAGGAAGAAAAAAAATCCTCAGTCTCCTCAGTTTTCATACATGATGTTTGACATTTAATTAAAACATCAAGTATATATACAAAAGGTCAAGAGGAAAATAGGCAATAATAATAGAAACAAAGGTGATCAAGATATTTCAGTTACTATACACATTCACATATAGGATGAATGAGTTTGTAAGAGTAGATGATATGGTGAAGAATTTCAATAGAAAATTCTAATATATTAAAGGGAAATTCTAGAAATTAAAAATATAACTGAAATTTTAGGTAGAACACTCTTTGACAAAAATAACAGCAATTAAAAAAAAATCTGTCTCCTAAAGTAAAAGAAAAAAAAAGCAAAACCAAACAAATGGGACCTAATTAAACTAAAAAGCTTTCGCATAGCAAAGGAAATCATCAATAAAATGAAAAGACAACCTACTGAATGGGAGAAAATATCAATATTTGCAAATGATATGACCAATAAGGGATTAATATCCAACATATATAAATAGCTCATACAACTCAGCACCAAAAAAACAAAGAACTCAATTAAAAAATGGGCAGAAGATCAGAACAGACATTTTTCCAGGAAAGGCAGATGGCCAACATAGCTAATCAGCAAGGAAATGCAAATCAAAACCACAATGAGATATCGCCTCACATCTGTGATAGAATATCTGTCAACAAAAAGAAAACAAACAACAAATGTTGGCGAGGATGTGGAGAAAAGGGAACCCTCCTACACTGTTGGTGGGAATGGAAATTGGTGCAGCCACTGTGGAAAACAGTATGGAGGGTTCTCAAAAAACTAATAATAGAGCTACCGTGTGACCCATCAATTCCACTGCTGGGTACTTATCCAAAAAAAACCCCATTAATTTGAACCCAGCAGCATTATTTACAACTGCCAAGGTATGGAAGCAACCCCAGTGTCCATCAACAGATGAATGGATAAAGAAGATGTATGTATACCACCTAAACACCTCAATTAAAAAGGCAAAGATTGTCAAATGAGATTAAAAAAAATCAAGACCCAAGTATATGTTGCGTACAAGAATCCAACTGAAATGTAAAGACACAAAGAGGTTAAAAGTAAAACAATGGAAAAAGATACACCATGCTAACACTAGTCAAAAGAAAGCTTGGATTGTTCTATTAAAATCAGATGGAGTCACTTTCAGAGCAAAAAAACTACCAAGGACCAAGAGGGTCACTTATAATGATAAACAGATAAATTAATCAAAAGGACATACAATTCTAATATTTATGTTTCTGAAACAGACCTTCAAAATATATAAAGTAAAAATTGAAAGAACTGCAAGGAGAAACAGAGAAATTCACAATTATGGAAGACGATTTCCCCGCCCATCTATCCACAATTGAGAAAACAAGTATACAGAGAATCAGAACTAATACAGAAGATTTGAACAACCCTATCAATGTAGCTGACCTAATTTACATCAAAGAACACTCCACCCAAAAACAGATGCGTATTTTCTTCAAGAGCACATGGAACGTTTACCAAGATAAGCCAGGTTCTAGGTCATGAAAGTATTCTCAATAATGTAAAAAGGGATGAAGTCATCCAAAGTATGCTCTCTAGAATGGCATTAAATTAGAAATAAATAATAAAAATCCTTAGGAAATCCTCAAGTATTTGGAAATTAATAAGAGATTTCCAAATAACCTACGGATCTCAGAAAAAATACACAAAATGAGAAAGTATTTTGCACTGAATGAAAATGAAAACATAACCTATCAAAAATGTTTGAGATGCAGCTAAAGCTATATTTAAAAGGAAATTTATAGCACTGAACACCTATATTAGAAAAGAAAAAATTTTCAAAGACTAAACCTTAAGAAACAAAAATAAGAGGAGCTAATGAAACCTAAAGTAATCAGAAGGAAATAATAAAGATCAAAGTAGAAATCAGTGAAATAGAAAAACAATAGGGAAATATTAATGAAACAAAAAACTAGTTTTTTGAGAACACCAATAAAACTGATGAGGTTCTAGTTAAATTTTTAAGAAAAAATTTTCCCAGGTTTTCATCCTTCATTATCTGCGTGTTACATACAGTGCTTCCTTTCTCACTCTACTGTCCTCATTTTTGTCCAAATTCTCAATGCCTTTATTAAAAAAGCTTAACTAGTGTTTTGTAAAGATCATAGCTGAGAAATTGACACTGATACAATCTACTGACCTTATTAAGATTTCTTAAGTTTTACAGCACTCGTTTGTGTGTATGTGTGCATGTGTGTGTGTGTTTAGTTCTATGGGATTTCATCACCTGGGTGGATTTCCATGACCACCACCACAATCAAGATACAGAACAGTTCAATTGCAAAGAGCCCTCATGCTACCCTTACATACCCACAGCTGCCTCCTCCTTACTACTAACCCCTGCTCCTATCTCTAACCTCCGGCAACAGCTATTCTCTTCTACTGTATAATTTTGTCATTTCAACAGTGCAAAATCTGCATATAACATATAGTCGGCCCCCTAGATCAGCAGTTTCTCCAGATCTGTGGTTCTGCATGAGAGGATTCAACCAACCTCAGACCAAGCAGCACTGTATTATTTACTATTGAAAAGAATCTGCAAATAAGTAGACCCATGCAGTTCAAAGGTCAACTGTAATTCTTCTGCATTGAAAATTACAACATAGCATACAGAGAAGTTAAAGAGGACCTAAATAAATGGAGGGATATATCATATTTGCTTTTTATACTATAAAAATCTCGTTTTTCCTCTTCAATTCAATGAATTTATATGGGAACGGAAAGGGCCAAGAAGTGTCAAGACACTCTTAAAGGAGGAAGCTGAAGTTCTTACTCATCCATAGATGAATTCCTACGAAACACCTTCGTAAGTCCAAACCAGATCTGCACATATACTGCAACTGATTCATGATGAAGGTGACACTGTAGTAGAGTAGAGAAATCATCCTTTTTTTCCCAAAAGCAGTGCTGGACCAATTAGATACTACAGGAGACAAAAATGAATCTTGATATCTACCTCACACCACACAAAGAAACCTATTCTAGATGAACTGTAGATCTAAATGTGAAAGGTGAACAATAACACTTCTAGAAGAAAACATTGGAGAATACCTGTGTGACGTGAGGGTAGGCCAAGACTTCTTAAATAGGATATAAAAAGCATTGACCAAAAAGGAAAACTGGTAAGTTAGACTATTAAAATCAAGAATTTCTGTTCATCGAAAGATACCATTGGGGAGTTAAGGTACAAATCACTGAGTAGAACAAGGTATTTGCAATCCTATCTAACAAATAATTTGATACTCTTACCAATCAGTAAGGCAAATGCAGACAAACCTTGGACAAAACATGTGAGCAGCTATGTCACAAAGGGAATATACAAGTGTTCAATAAACACATGAGGCAGCAGGTGAATACAAACCAAAACCACAAGGCGATACCACTACACATACACTGACATGACCAAAATTAAAAAGATGGGTGACACCAAGTATTGGCAAGGATGTGGAACAACTAGAATTCCCGATCACTGCTGATGAGTGTGTAAATCTGTACAACTGTCTGGCAGTATTTACTAACCCTGAATATCTTCATACCTTATACTCCAATAATTCTACCTTTGGGTATATCCCCAACAGAAATGTGTGCTCATAGACACCAAAACGCACACGCAAGCACTGCACGCTTCATGATAGATAAAAACTGAAAACCACCAAATATCCCTTGGCAGTAGAATAGAACAGTAAACTGTGGTATAGTCACACAACACGATTCTCTATAGCAGGGTTCAGCAAACTTTCTCTGTCAAGGGGTAGTGAGTAAATATTTTAGGTTTTACAGGCCACGTGTTGTCTCTGCTGCATATTGTGTATTTTTTTGACTCTTGACAAATGCAAAAGCCATTCTTAGCTGGTGGGCCATACAAGGACAGGCTGGGGTAACTTGCCTGTCCCTGCTCCAGACCACTAGCAGTGAATGTGTTACTCGGCATGCAATAACATGAATACATTTCACAAACACAATTTTGCGTGAGAGAACCAATTCACAAACGTGTGCATACGTATAATTCTAGACAAACTGCTGTGGATAAAAGTCTTGATAGTGGTTATCCTTAGGGGTAATAGTAATAAAATGACGAAAGCAGACAGAAATAGGGCTTCCGAGGGGGCGGCAATATTGTTCCTTGATCCGGGTAGTGGTTACACATGATTCATTTGGGGAAAATTCCCTGAGCTACTTAAGATTTGTATCATTTTCTGTACATATGTTATACTTCCAAAATAATTTTACTTAAAAATACTACAAAATCATAGAAGTCCAGTTTTTTCCCCACACAATCTACTTTCTTCTCTTTGCCATTTTTTATCAGTTTCTTTTCAGCGATCTTAATTAGTAAGAACCTTAGCCCACCCAAGTTTCCACTTCCATCTAAAAAGCTTGCCAGTGGTCCAGAACACTGTGTTAGTGACTCATGGTCACCGTAATGTTACTAAATAAAAGTGCCCCAAATATCGACTTCTGTGTCATGAGTGAGGTGGGAGAGAGAGAGAGAAAATGAGACCGAGTCAGAAAGAAGCAGCATAGTGCTTCGAGGGGAAGTCACCCCACCTACAAAAGGACAATGGTTTCACCATCTGGCCTGCGGTCATTCTCCCTGATCATAACACATTTCAGTAGAAGAGAATTAAGAACACGGTTTAGCCCAAACCAAAAAGACTCACTGAACATGTTTTTCTCGTTTGCGCTTTATCTTAAACATTTGTAAAGATTTAACAGCGTACCCCAGCAAGCCTTTTTAATCCACATTCCAGTAAGAGAGATTTCACAAACGCTTCTCAAGGACGTTTTTATTTCCAGGCTTCCACAGAGCCAAGTTACTTCAGTCTCTCAGGTGGCTTGGGGAAACCTTAAGATATGCACCACAAAAGGACACACAAGAAGGTGACTCGTCCGAGTGGGGAGTCCTCACGCCTGTTTCAGTGTTCCACCAGGATGGGGATGTGAGGGCAAAAGCCCCAGCGTCCGGACACCAGCAGAAATACAAGAATGGTCAATGTTATCTTCCACTGTCTCAAGTCTGGTTTGAAAAAGTAATATGTACTGACTTTGCTCTCAATTTGTAGTTGAGCTGATATGCAGTAAAATTGGGTCTCTTAGGAAAAAATGAGGCTTTAAGAAAAAAGGGAATGACTGTGGGGTATTAAGAGTGGATGGACCAGCCCTGGCGGCAAACTGATTGTGTTAAACCACCTATATCATGAAGTGGCGGGCATCTGTAATTCTAGGGAAAGATTTACCTTCCTCACCTGGAGCACTTCAGGTGTGTGTCACCATCTGTGGCCCCAGAGAATATTTTATCTGCCAGTGTGGTATCCCATACAAGATGTCCTACAACTAGAGGACACATTTCAGAGCAAAGAAACTGGGACTATGGGATCACGGCCCAGAATTCACTGGTCTCCCCTACGTCCCATTAGCTAGCTAGAGCTGTCTTGATAGAATGGTGCAACGGCCCGCTGAAGGCCCAGACACGTTCAGGATGAAGTATAAGCCTTAAACCAGCTGCTAGTATATGGTACCATCACCTCCAGAATTTGGGGAACCAAGGATTGGAAGTAGAAGTGGCTTCTCTCACTGTCACACCAGACAACACCTGAAGGAATTTGTACTTTCTGTTCCCACAATTTTGGTTCCAGACGGTTTAGAGTTAATAGTATCCAAGGGAGGAAGACTTCACCTGGGGCCACAGTCATGGTTCTGCTCTGTTGGAAGGTCTTCTGGTCGTTTTGGCCTCCTCTTGTCATTGACCCACTAGAAGAAAGGGGTCACTGTATTGTCTGGGGTTCTGATCACCAGAAGGGAGGTTGGGTGACCGCTACAGAACGGGGGCAAGAAGAATTATGTCTGCAATCCAGGAGATGCCCTGCGGTGCTTGTCATCCTCACTTGCCCAGTAGTTCTGGACAAAAGAGAAACTGTCAGCTGATCAAGGCAAGGCCCCCAATGCATCAGATTTTGCAGAAATGAAGATCTTGTTGATGCTGCCCCCCTCCGCTGTCCAGCCAAGACGCTGGCAGAGGGAAGGGGGCACGTGGAATGCATGGTGTGGGGAGAAAGCTATGTTATAACTTAGGCCTGTGACCAGCTACGAAAACAGGGACTGTAGCATCTGTGCATCTGTTGATGAATTGCTGTCACCCTTGTTTTCTGTCCTCATATGAAATTTACTAGCTGTGCTAATGCTTTTGATTCTGGAGGGACTATGGCTAAAATGGCCCTGATACCATCACCAAGAGGACTATACGTGCCCTTGGTTGAGGATACCAATTATTTCTCAAATAAAAAACAGTGAGGAACCTAAGACACAAAGAGGGTGAAGTCTTCTGGTTACCTCCCATGGTCCCTTCAGATCTACTCTGCACCCTTCTTCTGCCCACTCTGTGCCCGGGGAGGCTGGCCTGTACAGACTCTACACTAACAGCCATACCTGCCTTCTCCCTTCTGGCTGATGTGGCCAGTGAGAGGTACCAAAAAGGTATCGGAGGTGGGAGAAAGGCGAGGTGGAGGTATTTTCCTGCTATCTCCCTGCCTACCGCGTTGCCTTGACTGGGGTGTACCCCTCCATGGAAGAACACATACTCTATCAGGCAGCCCTTCCCATGCAACACTGCTTTCCCTGGGTTCTGCTCAGGCTTGAGGGTGGAACTGACTATTTCTAGTACTTCTGCTCTGGCTTCGGTTGATTTCCCTATACTCTGCACAGATCTTTATAAATAGCTCCTTTATTAAATCGTCCAGCTACCCAGTTTGCACGTGCTCTCCATGTCCTGACAGGTCCCTAACTGACGTATAGATCGACAGTTTCCTGCCCCAATCTGGGGATGCTTGGGTCTGAGGTAAGGTAGTTGGGACTGCAGCCCCAATGCCATTGCCATCGTTTGCATCTCCCTTCCTTCCAATCAGACAAGGACCTGAAGAACCAGACGTCTCCACCCAACCTGCACATCCCCTACCTCCTATCTGGCCTAGAGCTTCTTTCTGTGGTCCTATCCATCCTTGGTTTCCCTTTATGACTAGTGTCCTGCCCTGAGATGCAGCCCCCCTGGCTCTTAGACTCTGCCTGCCTCTCACCACCTCCGTCTCCAGGTCCTTGGCTCCAGAGGCCCACATCTCCCGCTCTAGATGCCGCGGGCAGATGTCTGGGAACTAGGACTCAGCCTCCCTCTGCTTCCCCTAGGCTGCCTGATTGGTCACTTAGAGCTAATTGTTTCTAAAACTAGAACCACTGTACCTAGTGCACCACGACGCCCGACCATCAGCTGTACTTCCTGAGCCAGGTCAGCCTCTGTCCCTTCCACTTCCGGCCGCTATGTCTTGGCCTCTGCCTGGCCTCAAGTATTTCATGTTGGAGCTTGCCCCTCAGCACACACCCCCAGCCCCTGCCCCCCGACTCTCGCTCTCTCTCCAAGGACTGACAATTTCACAGCACCAAATTGCACACAGAAGTTCCTCAATAAATAAAATGATCTGTCAGGAAGCATTCTGTGAACTGTAAAGTCTCAGAGACAAAATGCAATTTTGATTATTTGTTGAATAAATTAACTGACCAGCGTGCACGTAAAAGTTTTGATGTTTGAAATAATCTTCTACATAATTAATATTTGTAATGTGACAGTGAAGAAAACCACATATAATTACCTTTTATAAGTGTCATTTTTTTTCCTTCCTAAAGATTCACTAGGAAAAAGCCTACCTTTAAATCCACGTGGAAATGGTGGAAACATTCCACCACGCTCCCCAGGATGAGCTGGAGACCACAGCTCACTAGGAGTGTGGTGTATAACATTGCGTGTGTGTGTGTGTGTGTGTGTGTGTGTGCGCGCGCGCACGTGTGTGTGTGTGGGGGGGGTTCCCCACCACCACCGCCAAGCAAGCAATTCTCTGAACACCAGCTGGGTATCCTTCAATTCAACTCAATTCTGACACTATCTATGTGGAGACGGCCTCAGGTTCCACAGGCTAAGGGCCCAGTCTCACAGGACCACCCCAACTTCAGACACCCATCCCAGGCCCAGGCTGTCACCTGTGCTTCTGACCAACTGGCTGCAAGTCAGAGGTTCCAACAAACGCCTCCTCGGGACTGATTAATTTGCTAGAGCAGCTCACAGCACTCAGAGAACCATTTTACTTACTAGATCACCAGTTTATTATAAAAGGATGTAACTCCGGAACAGTCGGAGGGAAGAGATGCCCTAGGGCAAGGGATGGGGAAGGGGTGAGGAGCTCGCATGCCCTCTCTGGGACCACTCTCTCCCTCATCTCCACGTGTTCACCAACCCGGAAGCTCTCTAAACCCATCCTTGTGGGTTTTCATGGAGGTTTCATTACACAAGCATGAGTGATTAACGCACTGGCCACTGGTGACCGAACTCAACCTCCAGCCCCTCGCCCCTCCCCAGAGGTCAGGGAGTGGACTGAAAGTTCCAACACCCGAAGCACAGGGTTGGCTCCCCTGGCAACGAGCCCCCATCCTTAGGTTCAGTCCAAATTGTACCTCATTAACATAACAAAAGACACCTTTATTGCTCGCATCACAAGAAATTCCAAAGGTCTTAGGATCTCTGTGCCAGAAAAAGGACGATGACCAAATATATATTTCTTCTTATAAATCACAATATCACACATGTATTAGCTCACTGAATTCAGATAACAACCCGCCGAGATATGCTCTAACATCTCCATTTTATAAAGTAACTGAGCGCAGAGGGAAGGAGTGACAACTTGCCCAAGTTCATACAGTCTGTAGGTGGGGTGCCAGGATTCAACCTCCTGACTCCCGAGTCATTGGGTTTTCTTAATGCTTTTACGTCTGTAGATAAAGCTAAGGGAGTGAATCACCTGTTAGATTTTTGCTATCCAGGTCTCAAACACTTAATAGTTTATCTTTCAATAACCTAAACCAGCTACTGTGATATTAACTAGAAGTAGGGTGACCAACCACCCCAGTTTGTCCAGGAACTAACCAGGAGGGTTGGTCATCCTTAAAAGTATGCTATCTAAAAGGAATAAATTTACCTCTATGGACTCTGACCAATTTTACTTTGTTTTAACAAAGTCACCAGGATAACTTTTACATGTTGTCTCTGCCATCCATTAATAACTATCAAACAACAGTTACTGATAGGTAGACAGGCCCTCACTTATTTTTTCATTAAGCTGTAGCTTTCCTCCCAGGCATCCTGAGATGGTCTTGCTTTGTTGCTGAGTGGAGGAGAGGGGGTGAAGGGATCCCCTAGTCCACTGAGGGGAAATGCAGGCACAGCTGGGTGGAGGGAGAACTCCCCCTGGAAGGGACAGGCCTCCAGGATTGTGGAAATCTTCCAGGAGGGCCAACCTTTCTGACCTGCAGGCTTGCTCTCCAGGTGCAGGCCTGGGAGAGGACAGATCAGTCAAGGCCCAGAAGCTGCCCACATGTACCACCTGCATCTGTCAGACGGTACACACTGGGCTAGCCTTTCATTCTGCAAGAGATTCGAAAACTCATTATGCACAGCCAGTGCCTTTGACGTCTTCGTCGTAATTGGTTGATTGCCATTGGCTCTCCCACCTCTTCACCTTGCGGCCTCAGAGGGTCGTTCCCATCATGCCTTTAGCTTTCTTTGTCCCTTGGCCCCCTGCCATCCGCTGGAATCTTTTCCTTGAGCAACTGGGGAAACACATTTATCCCAGTCTCTCTGGTGAGATCTGACTGCCTCGGCCCCGTGTGCTGTCTCATTTTCTGTGAGTTCAGTGTCCTGGGCAGGAGAAAAGCACCCTTTGCTTGCTCCTTCTGCTGTATCAGACCAGGCAACAGTCACACAGTGAGATGACAAGTGCTGGAGGGGCGCTCATTTCCTGAGCCTCCCTTCACACCCGCTAATGATCTGCCCAGTCTGGGCTGAGGCGTGTAGACTGGCAAAAATAAATCCTAATGGGTGATCATTTCAAGTGGCATCAACAAAGCCACACTCAGGCAGAAAGGGGTATGCAGGTGGCACGGACTGTGTGGACGGTCTGTAACCAGGATGCTTCTGAACTCAATTCTTGCTTAAGAGTGAGCCGATAAACAATCGGAAATGAACAGCCTGGGATTTGAGATCATTTGTGTACAATTCCGTTTGCATCAAAAGAACCTGTGTCCCAGAACCAAGACTGGTTGCTGTGGCTGACTACATCCTCCCAAGCGGTGATCCCTAACACGGAACTCTGCATAATTTCCTGACATTTAACCAGCTCTTCTGCATGAGAAATCAGTTCTGAAATCCAAAGAGCTCCTCAGGTAAAAAAGATTCTAAATATGAAATGAAATTTTATTTTCTCCCGATCTCTAGAGAGAAAGCAGCACCACTTCAAGAGAGACACAATTCAATCCTTTAAAACTCCAGTCTTAATCTAGCATCACACTGTAATAGTACAATCCTTCCTGGGGGTAAACGGAAGCATGCTTTAAGGTCCCAGCTTATAATTATTTTACCATTAGAAGCATAACCATATTTCGAAAACCTGGTGTTTACTGTTCTGATCTATTTGCTTCACTCCCAACCATCAGCGGGTTCCTAGTTAGAGTGATGAGCCTGGAAGGAAATGAAGGCTTTTCTAAGAACTAATAAAAGACCATCTCTTCCGCAAGTGGTGTTTATATTATGTTTGCCATCGTTTGCTGGAAGACGCTCTAGGAAATGGGAAGGAGATTATTACACAAGAACACATCTTGTAGGGAAAAATAAAGATGGGCCCATCGATTCTGTGTCCTATCCCAGAAACTGGGCAATGTGGTTCCAAGATGCTCAGTGATGTTCTTTTATTTTGCTTTGGAGAGAGAGACAGAGAGGAAGCAGCTTGGCCCTGGGAAACCAGCAGTATTGTACTGGGTCTGGCATGGCACTGGGGACAATTGCTTAAGAGCTCACAGTTAACTCAGCATTAAACATATGATGAAATATGGTATTGCTTGTATGTGGAATCTAAGAAAAAAGGGTACAAATGAACTTACCTACAAAACAGAAATAGAGTTACAGATGTAGAAAACAAACTTATGGTTACCAGTGGGTAAGGGGGTGCCGAGGATAAATTTGGAGATTGGGAATGACATACACACACTACTATACATAAAATGGATAACTAATAAAGACCTACTGTAGAGCACAGGGAACTCAGTACTCTGTAATGGCCTATACGGGAATAGAATCTAAAAAAGAGCAGATATATGTACATGTATAACTGATTCACTTTGCTGTACACCTGAAACTAACACAACATTGTAAATCAACTCTACCCCAATAAAAATTAAAAAACAAAAAAACAAAAAACGATGAAAAAGAGTCCTGACATTGCTTGACCAACTCACCAGCCTAAAAAGGAGATGGAGGTTTCCTTTCTGTCATTTTGCTTAAGGACCCAAGAGACTACACAAGAATACTCGGTGACCCCGCTGTGTTTAAGGAGTCCAAATTTAAGGAGTGTTAAAAGGATATAGTCTAGGGCTTCCCTGGTGGCGCAGTGGTTGAGAGTCCACCTGCTGATGCAGGGGACACAGGTTCGTGCCCCGGTCCGGGAAGATCCCACAGTGAGAGGCCCGCGTACCGCAAAAAAAAAGGATATAGTCTAGTGACATTCATCTGTGGGCTTATTTCTTCCCTGCTCACTCCTCTTTTGTGAACTCTGCATAGCTCTGCTCTGAACCAGCAAGGTGGGGGAACAGCTCTGGGTGACATGAGGATGCCACGGAGACCAGGGGGTGGCAACGGATAGACCAGCCCCTCTGTGTCTCAGGCTTCCTTCCCTGACCCTGGGCAGTTTCTCAAACAAGCCCCGCGTCCCCACGCAGCCTCCTCGTGCCCAGGGCCTCCCCCAGATCTCTGGCTTCCTGCGAGCACAGCCTTCCAGCTCCAGGCTAGATCCCATGACAGCCCCGCTCTGCCCTGACCTGTGTGCCTTGCCAGCTGGAATCTCTTCCCCCACCAGATCTTCACTGTGACATTCATTCCACCCATAAACCCAGAATACTGACTTATCGGCTAATATGTTAGGAAAGTACAAACCCAGCACCGTTTTCAACCCCAATACTAGGCATCAGTGGTGCCAACCTACCCTCTGGCTCTGCTTCCCCACGCTGGGCAAAACACCAGTCATTGTCGATTACTGTATACTGATGCTCACATCTTTCTCCACACAGTCCTCCCAACGGCCACTAGCTACTGCTGCGAGTTAGCAAGCAAGACTGCTCAGCAAGTAAGCATTCGCTGAAGCCTGTCATGGCCCAGGTACCTCTCCTGGGCCCTGGGGACACAGCAGAAAACACAACAAAGGATATGCCCTCATAGGAGACAGATAAATAGGTATATAATTTAACATCAGACAGGGAAAATCATAAAATCTTCCTTCAAACACGTGTGGGGAAAGTATTCGAGGCAAAGGGAATGGCGAGTGCAGAGGCCCTGGGCTGGGAGCCAACGAGGGAGCCGTTCGCCAGCCCCCGTTCAACAGCCTGGCCCCAACCGCCCTTATTCCGTTTTCCTCTCTCGCCAATCATTGCAAATCATTGCTCACCTGTGCAAGAGTTGTTCCTTCTCACCGGCGTCTCTGCGTCTCTGGGCGTGAGGTTACAATAAAGTGCTCGAAAAGCCTTGCTTCTGTAGCTGAAATCCCTCGCAGAGGCTGCAGGAATTCAGAGGCTTGTATGTAGGATTAAGGGAAACAAACCCCTGTTTTGCTTTCTGGCTGAATGTTGACCCTTTTTATTCATGCAAGGAGCTCAGTTAGCACAGAGAAGAGGCCAGCTGACCTGTTGGATATTTTCTTCTGAACCCTTAGGGAGATTTTGCCCCTAGGATTCTTAACACGTTTCCCTCTACCAAGTCAGGTCAATTCTTCTTGACTAGCTTTCCCTCCCTCTCCTCCTGCCTCCCTCCCTCTCTGTCTCCTCACCCACATCCTACCTGGTGCCCCGGGATGAACCCAGGGACCCAGCTTTGGGGGGGGGTGGGACCTCTCAGCAGGGCTTGGTGGGTGTGGCTTCCCCTCCCCGGCACTAATGTGCCCTGTTAACTGCAAAGTGGGGGTCCACGAGTTCGCCCTCACCTCCTTCCTGGGGGGACCCTGCAAGACGCACCTCCGAGACGCCATTCACCCTCGTCGGCTTTGCCTCCTCTTCTAGGGCTGGGTTTGCGGGCTTGTATTATTGAAGATTGATCTCAGGTGAGCGCTGTTAACTCCTGCAAAGTGAATACACCCGGGCTGTGCGTGGCCTTGGCTTCTTTAAGGTGATGACGATTTGTTACCCTGTTGCCAGATCCATTGAGTCATTTGCATATTTTCTGGTGATGCTATTGGATGATGGAGGTCTTTGGGGCGGTGTTGGCACAGTAAGACATGGAGGTGGATTATAACATCGACAGTTCCTCTCCAGCTCTGAGGACAAACTACATCCAAAGCTCCAAATTCTGAGTCCTTAATGCTCCTGCCAGGGCTGGAATGTCACCCTTTCCCATTTTGTCTGTGCCTTCAGCCATCTCTCCTCTGATCTAAAATTATTATTTTATAATTATTAATAGAGTTTAAATAAGTTTAATGAGATATAGATTTTTATCATGGTAAATATAAATGAATGTTACCACTTTAACTGTTTTTTTTTTTTTTTTTTTTTTGCGGTACGCCGGCCTCTCACTGTTGTGGCCTCTCCCGTTGCGGAGCACAGGCTCCGGACGCGCAGGCTCAGCGGCCATGGCTCACGGGCTCAGCCGCTCCGCGGCACGTGGGATCCTCCCGGACCGGAGCACGAACCCGTGTCCCCTGCATCGGCAGGCGGACTCTCAACCACTGCGCCACCAGGGAAGCCCCCACTTTAACTATTTTGAAGTATACATTCACACCGTTGTGCAGTGATCACCACCATCCGCCTCCAGAACTTTTTCTTCTTGCCAACCTGAACCTCTGTACCTATTAAACAGTAACTCGCCACTTCCGCCCAACCACAGCTCCCATCATTCAACTTTCTGTCTCTCTGAGCTTGACTACTCTAGGATCATGTATAAGTGGATTCGTACGGTGTTTGTCCTTTTGTGACTGACTTATTTCACTTAGTGTAATGTCTTCAAAGTTCATCCCCATTGTAGCACGTGTCAGAATTTCATTACTGTTTAGGGCTTAATAATAGTCCATCGCATGTATAGACCACATTTTGTTCGGTCATTCCTCTTTGGGAGGACCCTTTGGTTGCTTTTTGGCTTTTGTGAATAACGATGTTATGTTTTGCACATGGATCGTTTGAGATGAAGACTCTGCTGTAGTCTAGCCCCCTCGTTTGGAAATTACCATTTCACAACTCAGTTAGGTGGGCAAGGAATACACAGCCTACCCATCCAATGAGACTAGAGCCCTTTTCATCCTAGACCCTCAGGGCACAAATAATAGTACTGTCCCAACAGCTGGAGGAGGCACAACGGGTTCACACCAGCGGGAGGGAGGTGGGGATGCGCAAACCTGTGGTTAAGATGTCTGCGGATCCTGTTATTCCAGGAGAGGGAGTTCTTCTGGTCTTTCACTGAAAAAAAAAAAAAAAAAGGCCTCTATGGAAGAAACCCTGAGGGTCATTTTTGGCCATGAGGGGGCAGAATGGACATTGCTTGTACGCTGAAGAGATTTGGTTGTGCTCTCTGATGTGTGATACGGTTCATCCTCGGTCTCGACATAACACTTTTGGAAAAGGTTAACCCTTTAATTCATCCCTGAATACTACTCTGGGTTTCCTTATTGTGGGCAGGATCATGAAGAAGTATGCCATCTGGGACTTAAAAGTCTGAATTACTCCTGAGAAGTGAGAAGGGAATGATAAGGTAGAAACACCCAAAACAATCACGGAAGCAAAGAGAAAGTTCCCAGAAGAGGGAAATTTAGAAAATTCATTAGACTCACAGTGAATTTATCTGCATCATTTACTTAAATTTTAATAATTGGAAAATAGAATACATATAGATTGGTAGAAGTACATAAAAACATAAATTTGCTGCAAATGTAATTATAAAGTTGTTTAAGTCAATAATTAGAATCTAGGTAGCCCCCTAGAGACCTACCCCTGGGCTTCACTCCCCATTAGCACCCAGCTCGCCGTGCTGCGAACCTCAGCCTGAGGCCCTGGGCTCCAGGCAGGGCTGCTTCACGGGTGCCAGTGGCGAGGTCTCTTGGAACCCTAATCTTAAATGGATCCCAGGCTTGGGATTTAATGCTCTACTCTCACCATCTTTAAATTCTTAGTAATTCTTTGAACTCGTGTTTTACAAGCAAAGCCCAATGAAGTATGCACATGAGCAGAGGAGTTACATGCAAGAAAGGAGGGGCGTCTCTCCTCTCAACCACATGTTGCCCAGCAGCTAAACAACATAGAGATTCCAGTAGTGAAGAAGGATGGCTAGTGGCAAGGTAATCAGCAGTGCCCACCACCCCAAGCCTAGGAGACCCTCCGTCGTCTGGCCCTGCCTACCCAGCCTCACCCATTGCCATGTCTCTCTCCCATTCTCTTCTTCAGCTGCACTAAATTTCTCAGCCTGCCAGACTCTGCCTATGTTTTGGGTATCTTCTCATGCTGTTCTTTTTACCTGGAACCCTTTTTCCACTGAAGCACCTGCGCGCATACGCGCACGCACGCGACACACACACGCACACACGCACACGCACACGCACACACACACACAGACTTTAGCTGGCTAACTCTGGCTCATTCTTTTGAGCAGTAGTTTAGGCCAGGACTGGGAAGCAGGCAGCATCTGGTTTACTGATACATTTTGTTTGTTTCCCTTCGTGTTTTTATATTTTTGGATCAGTTCTGGACATTTAAAAATAAAAACCCAGCTTTTCAATATTTCTTGAAAACTGGGGACACTGGTCTCCCGTGGCCGCAGGACTTAAGCCGAGGGCAGTGGCCCACTGGAGGTAAGTAAGGCATGCTCTCTCCAGTTCATTCAGCCCCACCCGTCTGGATTAACTCACTTTTCTAGGCTGCTTGGCCCTGCAGGCATTGGAGGCTGACAGTCTTGGCCTAGACTTCCCCTGCCAGCCCACTCCTAATTTGGATTGATTTGGGGGGGGGGACGTTTACAAAGCCCTCTTCCCTGCCCTAGTCAAAGCACTAACAAACACTACTGTAACCACCCATCTTCTTGTCGGCTCCCTCAATACTCCCTTAGATTAGAACTGCCTTAAAGGCCGTGAGTGTGTCTGTCTTGTTCATGGTTCTGGCCCCATCACCTGGCCCAGGGCCTGGCAAGCAGCAGGTGCTTACTGAATGTACAGATGAAAGTGAAAAGTAAAGAGTCTAGCGTTTGTCTCAGAAGAGCATTTAGACCCTATTTGTTTAACCTGCAATTACATGTTCATTCAAGCAGTATCAACTGACTGCCCATTTTAGGGCTGACGGTGTGCTCAGGGCTGGGGGTGGGAGGTAAAGGAGTCAGCCTTGAACGTCAGTGAGCTCACAGTCTAACAGGGAAACCAACAGAAATATGAAGATTACAGTGGAGGCGATAAATTGTATCAGAGAAGAAGGTAGAGGGGCCCTGCCATGTAGTTGACTAATTAATCTTCAGTGGTCAAGAGAATCTATGTCTGGGTCCCAGCAGGAAACAGAAATCATGCCAGACGGTTCAACTGAAGGGTTTAGTGAAGGGACCAGTCACAGAGCTGTGGGCAGGGTAAGGAACAAACACGGGTCTGTTGAAACAAAGCAGGACCCTGTGGGGCCCTCCTAGTACAAATCCATTCTGTGTCCCTCTTTTCTTGTTTGTAGGAAATAGGCTTTATTCAGCTTCCTTGATCTTTCCTGAATTCCAAAGGACAGATTCAAAAGTTGCTTACCAGGGAAGGGAGAGAATACAGAAACAAGGAAAAAGCTGTCAAAGGACAATAGTGCAGTGATGGGGCAGGGTCCTGGGTCCTCCTCAAGGAACATACGTAACAATACCTTTGAGTTCTTCTATAGGAACTAAGACCCCCACCCAGGTGGAGGATGGTAACTTCTGGCTGAGCACCAGATTCCTGGAGCACTGCCCTGTCACCTCACCACCAGCCAATCAGAAGAAAGTCTGCACACGGTGGAAGAGAAAGAAGACTCTGAGCCCCTCCCCAAATGATTCTCTCTTTTAAAACTTTCATGGTCGAGCAGAATCTTCAGAGTTGGTTTTTGGACAGGAGTCCACCTTCTCCCCAGGTTGCCATCCTCCTGAATAAAGCAGCCTTTCCTTTCCAACCAACACGGTCTCTCGAGTATTGGCTTTCGAGCAGTGAGCAGCCGGACCTGAGTTCAGGAACACTGTCGTTGCAACACTGGAAGCCATTGTTCTCCAAGGGCTGAGGGGCAAGAAGAGGGAATGGTGCCATTGGAGCAAAGAAGAGCTGGAGTTCTGGGAGCCTGTTCAAAAGGAGAAACCTGGCACCAATGTAAGCAGACAGGGCAGGGGGTCCCCAGAGAAAAAGAACCAGGCACGGCTTTCTTGACATAAGAGAAGCCATTTTGATCTAAGCCATTTTGTGACCTAAGCCTGACTACAATGCTTGCCCTTGGACAGGACTCAGTAAGCAATGATCTTAAGGGAAGAGAGGGAACACAGGGACAGAGGGAAAGCAGTCAGGAAACACTAGTTCAGCGATAAAACTGAGTCCTAGTTCCTCCTCAAGGAATATACATAACAATCTGATACAGTCTCTGAGTTCTGCAAGAACTAAGCCCCCCTCCATCCCCTGGTGGAGGATGTAAAGAAGATGTTGACCCTCTTGACTTCAACCAACTAAAGCCTGGCCTCTGTCTACCTTTGCCCTAATTCTATGCTGAGTTCTCCTCTGCTCAAGCCCCTTCATGAATATGCGTGTGCCTTAGCTTAAAACTTTCCCATTTTTGCTGTTAGTGGAGACACTGCTTGGGGAAAGATCCCCGGTGTTCTCCTTACTTGTCGCAAGTAATAAATGCTTCCTTCTCCCCATCTTTGTGTGTCTATTGGCTCGACACCTACCAAGAGGTGAAACCAGTTTTCAGGAAACACCAATATATGGAGAAGTAAGGACGAAATACCCCAACCTCTCTCTCCTTCCTCCTGCCCTCCAACCTCCTGCCAGTCTCTCTCATTGGCTGAATCCCACCAGGAATTGCATGGGCAGGGTGCTAGGTGACATGTTCTGCAGAGTCAGCCTCCCAGGGCACAGTACAGGGCAGAGGAGAAGAGAGAAGGGACCTGGATGAGGGGCAAACAGAAAACACCTGGTGCAGAGATTTTCCAAGAAGAGGTCCCTTGTGAGCTGAGGATACAGTCAGGAGGGAAAATATTGTTTTCATATTCTGTTTCATTTATTTTAGTTTTTTGTTATTGTTGTTCTTGGTCTCTTTTGTTTGGTTTATCTGTTGATTATTTTTATACGTATGGATGTTTCTGCCTTGTTTGCAGTTATTATCACAGGTAAATGTGTTTGCTGAGTCAGCGACCCTTCGTCAACCCCAGTCATTCACTAAGGCAGAGGTTCTCCACTTAAATCCTTGGAAATAAAAATCTATAAACAAAAATACTTAGGAGTTTGGGGGGTTTTGTTTTGTTTCTTCAATTACCAAACACAGCTGGAGTTCAGGCGTTGGCAATGGTGTCTGTAGCACGTTTTGTTTTCAGTATAATAGGGAAGGTTGGAAACTACTTCTGTGATCAATCTAGATTTCCCTGTAGCTCTGAATTAAACCGAAAACTTGCCTTAGCGTTCTCATCTCAAATCTTAATCCCCTTAAAAAGTGAGATCTGGCTCTGTTCGGTCCTTCTCTTTGCTCCTATAAAAGAAGGAACATTTGTGAAGGGTTAGGTTCCTCCATCTATTACAGGAAGAGCAGGCAATCAATTTCTGCCCTTGAGGGAATAAAAATGGTGGTGATTGTGCAAGTCTAGGATGAAATCTTTGGAGCAGACTCTTCCCTGTGATCCAGTTAGAAATTTCTCAAACTCCATGTCTGCTCTACGTGGACCAAAACATCTGGCTGAGAAATGAGACCGAGACAGAGTTGTGCATTTTGTTGCCTCCCTAAGGAAGACCCAGAGGCCAGAGGTCATGTAGGTTCCCAGCAATGGCTCCATCGCAGACACACCTGGCGACCAAGTGGGGGGGAGCTCAGGGTAGGGCTGCTTATACCTTAAAGCTCAGGGAGAAGACAAAAGGCAGTTAAAGATCTGGAAGGTAGCAAAGGTCCTCTTCAAAAGGCTGTAATGGGAACTTGTACAAAGTGTTTTGACCCAGAAAGCTGATCGATATCCAGCCCTCCACTGATGGGTGCTGTCAATACCGGGCAGCCTCATGGAAAATGTCCTCTGTATGTTGTAACCTTAAACTTTATGGAGATTTAAAAAAAACGAGTTATGGGAGGGG
>NW_020837979.1:6087626-6224942 GCF_003676395.1 Aethalodelphis obliquidens | reverse complement strand
TTCAGCAGCAGCGCATTCACTGCATTGACGGCAGCAGGTTTGGGTTTGGTGGGTGTCAGAGGAGGTGAGCTGTGGGCACACTCCCTAGACAGTGATGCCTGTACCTCCAGGGTCTGAGATGTTCTGAACATGTTACCCACTAAAGCTGGCACGTGGTAGGGACGGTGAGTCCTCTGGACTACAGGAACCTGTGCTGGAATGCTGTGCTTCCATTCCAGTGGGATTGCCTGATGTAAGAAGGTGTGGGTGAGGCTCTGAAACGGTCCCCAGGAAGGCATGGTTGAGGGGCTGCGGCCCACTGGGTCCTTAGCCGGCCACTCCCGCCTCCCCCCAATGCACATGCACAGTCCCTTCAGAGTCCTGCCAGGGGTGTGCTCCCTCACATGTGTGTCCTCTGGGGACTTCTACCTCCAGAGTCAGGAGCACTACGCTTCCTTGTTCAGTTGTCCGCGCCCCAGTGCCTCTGTCCCTGTGGGACCGGTGATAGCGTGTGTCCCTTGCACGGCTCTAGGTTTCGTGGTCTTGACTTCCCTTGTTAGTGAAGTCCACTCAGTCGCCTTTGATTATCAGTGTCAGGCCTCGCTCCTTCCCTCCACGTAAGCCTGGCCACACCCCTTGGGTCGGGCAGGCACTCGCCATCTAACTGTGACTAACAAAAAAGATTTAAATCCTTAAATAAGGAGACTTAGAGCTTTACAGCGACCCTAGTACTACAGCTTTTCTTCCTTTTCATTTTTTATTTCAGTAGTCACCTCCTCTCCCCTGCCGCTTGGGCCTTCATTTAAATGCCCTAGGGGCCAAGTGCAAAGGCATCCCCTCCCATCTATGCTGACTGGACATCAAAACTGGTGTTCCCAGGCCCTCAGTGGGCGCTCTGTCCCCATCCAGTGTGCTCCCAGGAAAGCTGAGGGAAAGCCCTTTCTTTCCCATCCCACGTTGAGTTTGAGGGCCCCAGTTCTAGGGTTGCGAGTGAAACCGAGCAGAACCCTGTGGGGCTCCTGGGCAAGGAAGCCTTTCAAACAGCTGCTCATCCAGGAAGGGAGGGGATGCAGAGACAAGGGAGGAGAAGCCAAGAGACAACAGTGCAGACTTGCGGCAGGGTCCTGCTTCCCCTTCAAGGGGTACGCATAACAGTATCTTTAAGCCCTTTTGCAGAACTAAAACCCCCAACAAATGGAAGATGATCCGGAGGGAAGTTCTTCAAGAGACCACCTGAGTCCAGATAAAAGCAGGTCAGGCCCTGCACACACCCTGATCCTTATCTGCAGCCCCGTTCACCCTTGAACCATTGCTGTAAAACTCCTCACCAAATCCTCACGGGTTGGAACACACAGTTTTGAGAGGCACGAGTCCGCTGTGGCCCCCTTTGCCTGGCAAAGCAATAAAGCTCTTCTTTTCCACTTCACCCAAAACTCTGTCTCCGAGATTCAGTTCGGCACCGGTACACAAGAGGTCGAGTTTCCAGCATCACCATGACACCCAGGGCCCAGGAAACTTCTGCTCCACTTGGGGAGCCTCAATACACAGTGGTGGACAAGTATGCCGTCCTTTAAACGTATCCTGTAGATTGCATTTCAGACCAAGACAAATATGGAATTTTGAGCTCAACCGTATTAAAGGGATTTATGCATGACTAAAAATAGAGAAAAATTCATTACATTCTTTTCTTGTAAGAAGCTGGGTTTACTTTGCCAAATGTGTCTCAGAAAGTGTATCTTTTTTTTTTTTTCCTGTCAATAGTTCTATTTGCTGCCGTTCCCAGCAGGGCAGATTGCCCATTAAATAGTCACAATATAAGGGAATCCTCAATAAAATGCAATTCGAGCTCAGGAGGACAGAGGTACGCTTTGCTTTCAAGAATAGAGATGTTCTTCAAAGTGATTTTTCGGTAAAGCAACTAAGAAATACCAGAAATGCACCAGAAGGGAAATGAAAAATGTGGCTGCGACTCCAGACAGGAGGGAGGGGGCTGGTAGCAGGAGCAGTGGGGGAGGGGCGCAGGGGCTCAGCCTCGGCCCGGCTGGGGAAGGAGGCCTGCTGCTCTGTCGCGGGTACTGTCTGTGGCTCCATGAAGCCGGAGACCCTGGCTTCCCAAGGGGGCCACTGCCAGCAGGGCCAGGAGCTCCGGGCTCCCCTCCCCTCTTCCCTTCTGGCCTGCTTTGCACGATTATCAGGCCAAGGCAGAAAGAGCCAGAGATGGGGCCACGCTGTGGAGAGGATTCCAGAGCCAATAGGAAAGAAGCTTCTGCTTCATGGACAATTTACGGCGGCTGTCTGAAGCACGGTGGCTTCTGTGATGCAAGGTACAGTGGGTACAGCTCTGAGGAAAGCATTTTATGTCCTAGAGATGTTCTGTGCCTGTTTGAGGCACTGCCTTTTCGGCAAATTGCTGATGTAACCCAGATGTCAGCTGGGGCCTCGTTAACCTTGGAGTTGAGGGAACCTTGGCTTCCCAAGTCCACAGCAGCCTCCTGCAGACTCCTGAACACCCCCAGATTCACTCTCACTCTGGACCCTACCCTCTGTGTCTCCCACGTCCTCTGCCCCGATGGGGGGTCAGACACAGACTCCTCTTGGGTCCCCCATTGGAATCCACTTACACAAAAGCATCGTAATCCAACCCGCCTGGAGGCTGAGGTTGGGACGCGTTTGGGGAGTTCTATCATGTACTTCCCTGCTCACAACATCAAAACCTTCCTCCACAAGGTCTCCCTTGGGGGTGACGAAGACGCTTTGGAAGTAGAGGGTGGCGATGGCTGCACACCACTGTGCATGTGCTAACTGCCCCTCTGAAGTGGATCATCTTCTGTTCTGTGAATTTCACCTCAATAAAAACCAAAAACCATCTGCAGCAACATGGACGGACCTAGAGATGATCATACTAGTGAAGTAAGTCAGACAGAGAAAGACAGATATCATAGGATATCATTTACATGTGGAATCTTAAAAAATGATACCAGTGACCTTACTTACAAAACAGAAACGAACTCACAGACTTCGAAAACAAACTTACAGTTACCAAACGGGAAAGGTGGGGAGGGATAAATTAGGAGCTTGGGATTAACATATACACACGACCATATATAAAATAAATAATCAGCAAAGACCTATTGTTTAGCACAGGGAACTATAGTCAATATCTTGTAATAACCTATAATGGAAAGAATCTGAAAAAGAATATATATATATCTGAATCACTTTGCTCTATACCTGAAACATTGTAAATCAACTATACTTCAATTTAAAAATAAATAAATAAAGGAAAAAAACAAACCAAAAAATCCCCAAACCAAACACTGCCCCCTCCAGCCCCCTCTTCCCTCCCCTCCCCTCTCTCGGGCCAGGCCAGCCTTCCCTGTCCACCGGGGCACTGACACTTGCCCTCGCAAATACCTCCAGCGTATCAGCTTTCCAGGGCCTGGTCTGGACCCATCCATCTTCCAGAAAGGTCAGTCAGAGGAAAAGAGTGACATTTCTCTCTGTTCCGCTGACTTGAGTGAGGGCTTGGGAGGAACCCATGAGTGCAGAGGAAGATTTGCTTTTTAATGACCAGTAGCATCTGTGACATTCCAAACCCCCCACGTACCTGGGCCCCATGGGCGGGATACACAGCTCTTCTAGCCCTACAGAACTTCTCAAGCTCCCAGAGAGTAGAGACAGGCCATCCACAGCTGGGTGGTCAGACGCACTGGTCAACAGCCTGCCTCTGCCTCTTCCTTGCTCCTTGACCTTGAGGGACCCTCCAGCCTCTGTGCGCTTTGGTCCTTGCACCACTACATGGGGATGATAGCAGGACTTGCATCATCTGGTCATGAGAAGTGGACAGCACGGGCTGCGTGGCAATGACAGTTAACATTAGAGTCTGTGGTTCCAGCCACCTTGGAGCACGGCCGGCAGAATGACTTGGTTGTGAGGGGCTTTGGGGTGAACTTCCTATATTCCAACTATACCCACCTTTATGCTTACCCTTCCCAGGGCACCTGTCCAACGTGGACTCAGAAACTGGGGTCCCTGGGACGGCAAAGATGCCTGGAAAGCCAAGGCCTAAGTGTGTCACAATTCAACTGGAACTTGCTAAACTGCTTACGTTTGTAGTAATTACAGTTTACAAAACACCTTCACAATAATTTTCTCACTTGTTGTCACAACTGCCACAGGGAGCAGATTTCATCCCCATCTTTAGAGACGAGAAAGCTAAGATTCAAAGAGGTTAGGGGACTTGGCTAACGTCACCCAGCAAAGGTATCCAAGGGTCAAAACTGCACGTCCTGAGTCCCGTGTGAACTCCCAGGCGGGAGCTCTGTCCCCAAAGCTGGCGTCTTCCTCAGCTGAGCGCTGCCATGTGGCCAGCACCAGGCTGACGGCTGGTGGGCATAATGAACGGAAAAGTCACGCAGGTCCTGCCCCCGGGGAGCTTCCAGTCTACACGGAGACAGTTAAAGTCCTGCAGTCCCTGGTCCATAGGGTTGCCAACATGTATTCCTCAAATCTCCAGGGCGTCTTGTAAGGAATTCTTTTCTTTTCTTCAAGAGCATAGCGTGATGGTGAGCTGTGCCCTCTGGCCAGCATGCCTGTGGCTGCAGTGAGGAAAGGAGTGTGGCTGAGTCTCTACGTGACGAGGGAGGTGGTGCAGTGGAGGGGACCCTCAGCCCAAGGCAGAGACAGGGGACCAGGCTCTGCTGCTGGGCAAGGTGCCCAGGCTCGCCTAGCCTTGGCTCAGCTTTTGATTTGTCAAAAGGGGATCATTAGAGTAGCTACCTCATAGGGTCATTCTGAAAATTAAATGAGAAGATCTATGCAAGATACTTAGCACGTGTCCAAAATGATCAATATCATCCACTGACTATCTTCAGTAATAAGCAAGTTCGACGTTGGCTGATGCCACATTTTGTGCAATGATTGGGTCCTATGGGATTAACTGCGATTAATTACTCCAAGTTGGATGTCCTTTATTCCTACATACGCCTCTGTACACAGCCTAGAAATCCAGAGAGCAGTAAAGGCGTCGTCACGATGAATGGCAGGGAGCAAAATCATAGTTTGAGAGTGTTTTACAACCTGAGTCACAAGAGAGATTTTGGGGAGAACACTCAGTCGTAGAGACATTTTTTATATCTACTAATTCACTTCAATGTCAGATTAGAGAATAGACTTTAATTAAAGTTTGTAATAAGTATGCTTGACCTCTGTTTCATATACATGTTTAGGAAGTTTTGTAAAAGCTACTAAAATACAGTAGAACAGATTAAGAAGATGGAATGATACGTCCCTCTTAAGAAAGATTTTGAAAGATTTAAGAGAAATGGCAATCTCCCACTCTCATCATTTTGTTCATTAAAAAAAATTTTTTTAAGATATTCAAGAGGATTTCCTCAAGCCAATCCTGAGGGTAACTATTTTCACATGTGAAGGCAACTTGGGTCAGTCATCATTTTTAATAAAACTGATTAATGACTAAGTGTGAACAAAGTAGGGAAGTGAGTAATCAGGTGGAATTTATGTTATTTTAAAGCTGGAATAAAAGTCTATGGGATGGAAAAAAAGCCTTTGGGGGCTTGGCCAAGCTCTTCGATAATCAGGAGGCTGAGGAGAGTGGCTGTTCTCAGGAACTGGCGTCTGGGCGCACAGACAGAACCCATTAAAAATTAACAAAATAATTTGGAAGACTATTTTAAGCACTGTGAATTGGCAAATGGCAAATACCTAGCTGAACAGATGACTGGTTTGGATTGTTAATAGCCAGTTGTGAAGGAAATGGACCACGACAGGCTTTCAGACACAGAAGTGGCTGCCGGCGCAGAGATGGAGGTGTGGGGTATCCCGACGTGAGGATCAGCAATTCCCTGTGCAGCAAACAGGAAAAGCCAAGTCTAACGTCCCATCAGTTGCTGAGCATTTTCTAGCAAATTACGAGTAAGTCTGGAACTGGGGGTAGAAATGGATGGAGGGGAGTTCTGCATTGGAGTGGGTCTTAGGAACGGGAACCGCCCAGTAACAGGGGGAGGCTGACAATTCTAGGCATTATGCAATAGTTTAATAATTTGTGGGTCTTCCCTGGTGGCGCAGTGGTTGAGAGTCTGCCTGCCAATGCAGGGGACATGGGTTCGAGCCCTGATCCGGGAAGATCCCACATGCCGCGGAGCAGCTGGGCCCGTGAGCCACAACTACTGAGCCTGCGCGTCTGGAGCCTGTGCTCTGCAACAAGAGAGGCCGCGACAATGAGAGGCCCGCGCACCGCAATGAAGAGTGGCCCTCGCTCGCCACAACTAGAGAAAGCCCTCGTGCAGAAACGAGGACCCAACACAGCCAAAAATAAATAAATAAATAAATAAATAAATGGGGGTTCTTTGTTAGACCATTGTATTCATTATGTTTTTTAACTTTCTGTGTTCCTGATGCTCTGACACCTTGGGGAGTGGATAAATCTAGAGAGAAGGCCCCTCCCACGGGCTTGCCAATTCCTAAGGCCTGTGAGCTCGCCTTTCATATGCAAACCAACCTATCCAGATCCCACACTCCAACCGCCTCCGCTTCAGGCTCTTACCCTGAGGGCCACGACTCCCCTGCCCTAATCACCCCACGGCAGGGTACCAGACAACTAGGGACAGCCCCCAAGTCCCAGAGCCTGCTGGAATTATTCAAGCTCGTCAGTCCTAAACTCGCTTCCCAAGCTTTCCCTGCTTGGTCTGTTCCTTCCTGCAGGAACCACAGTAAAGACTGTTACCTGCCCAGCCCACATCCTCCCCTCCCTCCCTCTGCCTCCTGACCCACGCTGGTGCTTCCCCTGTGCCCCTGCCTGGCATGGCGTGCCCCCTCCTCTTGGGAACCGTGAGTCACAAACTATCTTTTCAATGGGGCCTCCCATACCTGAATAGTAATAAAACCTGTATTTTAAAACAGCCATGCCAAATATCCCTGGCTTCAAAGAAGCCCCACCAGAATGTCACGTACCCAGAAAAGGCCAGGCTGAGGAAGTGAGTCTGAGCTTCAGACTGTGCCCGCACGAGCAACCTGGACTTTATTCTGCAGACATCAGGGAACCTCTGCTACCTCCGGAGCAGAGAGGAAGTGATCGCAGCTGTACTGGAGGGAGGTGGATCTGGCCTGGACTGTGGGGTACACTGTGGAGGCAGGGAGGCCTGTGAGGAGGCTGGAGTAGCTAATGAGGCCAGAGGGCCAGACGCAGGGAGGAAATAAAAAGAGCACTGTAGATCAGAAAGGGCCAGATCTGCCAACCAATGGAGTGGGATGGGCAGGGGAAAAAGAATGAAAATGACCAGAGCTCCCAAACACCAGCCTCTCCAAAGACAGGGGCAGGAATAAGCGTGATATAAAGAAGAGAAGTTTGGAAGTAGGGGGATAATTGGTTTCCTCACTTCTTTTCAAATTAGGGTGCTAGTGATCATCACATATGCCTTTATCCCACGAGTACTAACTTGCTGAGCACCGCCCAGGCCCCAGAGCTTATATCCTAGTGCAGAAGACGTTTCAAAACATACTGCTCCTTCTTTTTTTTTTTTTTTTTTGCGGTACGCGGGCCTCTCACTGTTGTGGCCTCTCCCGTTGCAGAACACAGGCTCCAGATGCACAGGCTCAGCGGCCATGGCTCACGGGCCCGGCTGCTCTGCGGCGTGGGGGATCTTCCCGGACCGGGGCACGAACCCGTGTCCCCTGCATCGGCAGGCGGACTCCCAACCACTGCGCCACCAGGGAAGCCCACTGCTCCTTCTTTAAGGAGCCTCATAAGCCAGGAGCTGCCAGCCAAAGACTCACCCGCATGCCCTGCTCCAGTGACTTGCTGTTCTTTTCATCCTTGAAAACACATTCACGTCTGCCTCATCAACCTCATTCCTGCTGGCATGAAGATAGCATCAGGGCTTTTAGGGGAGAAGCCAGAGTCAGTTACACTAACTTAGAAATCCATATTTATTTATTTTCCCCTTCGGTGTATCCAGTAAGTTCTAATCAAAGAGACGAAGGAGTCACGCGGGTACCAGATGGGTGTGAGTGAGTCACCCGGCCCAGAAAGGGCAATTCCTCCTTGTTGCCCACTCCTGGTTCCTCTCTGGAGGCAGGGAAGCCCCCTCTCTTGGCCAGGACTCTCCCTCCTTCCCAGGGTGCACACCCACCATTGCTTTTGTCTAACTTCTGCCTGTAGAAAGATCATTTCATGTCAGATTCCTTCCCAACACCAAGACTGGGAGTCACAGATTCAACAACAAAACCCACAGATTAGGAACAGAGAGAAAGGCACCAGGTGGGCAAAGCCAAGCAAAGTGTCCCGACAACAGGATGAGAGCTTTTCCACCTGTCCGTCTCCCCTCTGCCCTCCGACATCTCCTCTGGCTGGGGGTAAGAGCTGCTGTCTTTCCTTCTGTCTTAGCTTAGGCAACTGTAACATATAGCAGCTTAAACAACAGACAATTATTTTTCACAGTTCTGGAGGCTGGAAGTCCACCATGAAGGTGCCGGCCAATTCATTTCCTGGTGAGGGCTCTTTCTCTGGCTTGCAGGTGGCCACCTTCTTGCTGTGTCCTCACAATGGCAGAAGAGAAGGATATCATCTTTCTCCTGTCTCTCCTTACAAGGGCACCAATCCCATCACAAAGTCTCCATCCTCATGTCCCAATTCCCTACCAAAGGCCCCACTTCTACATACCATCACATTGAGGATGAGGGCTTCAATATATGAATTTGGGCAGGGGTGGGGACACAATCATTCAATCCACAGTACCTTCATTGGCCCAAAGGCTATCAATGGGCCCTTCAGAGTCTCTCATTAGGGATGAATTTGTGTAGAGATTTTTTTTTTTAATCCAAGCAGAAGGTAAAAGGTTTTTACTACTTAATAATGCCAATTTTATCATCATTTAGCATAACTTCTTTCTGATGATTTTATCATCACTTACAACAACTTCCATTAGGGTAATAAGGCATTAAGTAGATGTTGATTGCAAATAATCTGCTTATGTTCACTAATTATATGCAGACTGATATTGTTTTCCTGTTTAATATGTAATTTTAAAACACTGTTACTTCCTAAAAACAAGGCCTATCAAAGAAAGGAGACACATAGGCTACAGAGATAGAAAATTCGATTTCTATATATTTGGCAAGTGCCGGATTAGAAGATGAAAATAAACGGAGAATTCATCCTTAGAAATAAAGAATGTAAATGGCTCACTCTAGTTGATTTGCTCTCACCTTCTCTCCCTTGGGGTCAAATTAATATGCGTACTCCTGACAGGCCATTTTATACAGCAGAAGATATTGATGTCTAGTTGCCATCTCACAGGGGTGGGGGCGTGGGTCTCCCCAACACACGGTCTTTATAGAGATTAAGTATAAATTACCAGGTTCTGAATTTTATGAGACTTCCATAGCTGGGAAGTACTCGTTTAAGTGAGGTGTAAAGACGCTTTTGATACATTATACTTTTATTTAAGCCCGCTATAAAGTTTTGTAAGGCTGTTCGTTACAACCCTGGCTTTCAGGTGGCTATCCTAACTCAATGGAAATAATGATACAACCATTGCTACTACTACTGGCCAATTGCTACTTGAATATTGGCAAGAACATAGATTCAAATTATTTGTTTCCAATTTGATAAAATATCCTTTGGTTATTTTCATGTTTGTAAGATCAGTCATGCCCTGAGCACCCCATCTAGACCTGGGGTGTCAGAGACATCCTTCCGGGTTTTTTGCAATTGGAAATCACTTCCTTTCATCCATGGACATTTTCTAACCTATTTTTCAGTAAAATATGTTCAGATTTTTTTGTCTTAGTGGGAATAAAAACTAACACAGATTTCAGTAGAAAGAAAATAATGACAGTGACAGTTTGCCTGTGTAGTGTTTTTAACTATTTAAAAGCAATGTTCTTCCCTCTCTCTCTTTAGAAGATCCTGAGCATTAGCTGAACACATGTTATTTGTTACACTTTACGGATTAGGCAGGTATCTCCCTGTTTTATAGATAAGAAACCAAGGCTTAGAGAAATCAAGTGACTTGCTTCAGGTCACACGAGTAAAGTTCCACATTGAGAACAGAAGGAGCCACGTGTCCTGATCAATAGCCTTTCAGCCATAGGACATGAGATGCCAATGACGAGAAACACACACACACTCTTTTTAATGTACTTTTATCACAATCTCCCTGAACGTGATTCTCACATAAACCCACAAACTTTCGTGGTAGAACTTGCCAGTCAGGGCCAATGCCAAGGGCCTGGCCCATCGTATGGGGCCTATTTTTTTGCACAGTTACCATGAGATCCACCTGAAGCAGTTTTGAGACAGCCAGCTGCCCTGCCCCAGCACCTGTGGACTGGGGCACACGTAAGTGGCTGTGACGACACCAGTAGCACCACCTCTCTGCTCACTGACTCTGCGCCACGATGCACCTCTCAAACATCAATCACTCTGATTCCCCCCCAAGAAAGCAGTTAAAGTGGGCGTACGTTCTGTCTCCCAGGAGGTTTCCAAAGAGAAAATTCAAAATTTAGCATAATTCAAATTCTCAAGTCCGCCAAGATTTGAGCTTATATCTTCCGATTGCAAACTGCTACCCCCAGGATGTACTGACTCCCACTGACACGCTGCTACGACACTTGATATTTTTTGGGGGTGGGGGAATGGTCAGGAAAGTTCAGATTAAGAAGATCCTAGCACTGTACAGCACAGGGAGCTATATTCAATATCCTGTAATAAACCATAATGGAAAAGAATATGAAAAAGAATGTATATATATATATATATATAACTGTACATATACTGTATAACTGCTTTGCTGTACAGCAGAAATTAACACAACACTGTAAATCAACTAGACTTCAATAAACTAAATTTAAAAGAAACAGACAGACACAGAAAACAAATGTATGGTTACCAGAGGGGGTAGTGGGGGTGGGAGGGGAGATAAATTAGGAGTTTGGGATTAACATATACACACTACTGTACATAAAATAGGTAAACAACAAGGACCTACTATATAGTGCAGGGAACTATATTAGATACCTTGTAATAACCTATAATGGAAAAGAATATGATAAGGAATATATACGTGTGTGTGTATATATATATATAACTGGATCACTTCGCTGTACACCTGAAACTAACACAACATTATAAATTAACCATACTTCAATTTAAAGAATGTTTACAAAAGAAAGAAAGAAAGAAAGAAAAAATCCTAACTCAAGAAGGTCAAGAAACTCCTCAATACAAGCTCTTCTTTTCTTGCCATCTCTCCCATCTGTCTACACACCCACAATGAGAATCAGAGAAGCCTGGGTCCCAGGGCACTTCCGGAGCCACAGGAAGCAAGGTTCGTTTACATATCGCTGGGATGCACACTCCCAACCTGAACTGTATGGTGCTTCGTGCCGTAACGTTCTCCCCCTTTATACTGCAAGTTGTATTTCTTCAAGTATAGAAAGGAACTGCTTGGCTTCCTTCAGTGCAAAATCACCATGGTGAGTTTATTTTTCCTCGCCATGGGTTGTCTTCTGGAGTTTCAAGGTTGTAGCAACGTGCCCACCATCACCACATCATGGTTTGTTTTGTTTTGTTTTGTTTTTTAGCGGTACGCGGGCCTCTCACTGTTGTGGCCTCTCCCGTTGCAGAGCACAGGCTCCGGACGCGCAGGCTCAGCGGCCATGGCTCACGGGCCCAGCCGCTCCACTGCATGTGGGATCTTCCCGGACCGGGGCACAAACCTGTGTCCCCTGCATCGGCAGGCGGACTCTCAACCACTGCGCCACCAGGGAAGCCCCACCTCATCGTTTTTACTGAACATCCTTTGTGAGGGTTCAAGTGAACAGACTCAGGCCCTGCAGTTCCAACGCTGACAATCTTTATATTAACAAGAACATAGGTCTAACGATTCCAAATTCTGCTAAAATTAGACCCAAATGTTCAATTTTCCACGTGTTCCTCTTAATTAAAAATGAAATGAAGAAACTATCAAAATTACATAAATTAAAGCAGATGGAATGCAGTATGGGAAGCTCTTCTATGATAACGTTCCCTTTAATAAAATTCATTGGTTAATTTGGTTGATAAAAGCAGTGTTAAAATTAAATAAGAATGTACATACACTGGGTAAATATTTTGTGGTTTCCAGCCTGTGCTACCATAATAAAGGTAATTTAGCTTAAAAGCAGTCATCATTTTTCTTCATAACAGATAAAGCATTACTAATTGTGTGTGTTAATATGATACAATATGGAATTGGATAGAGATTTTTATCTTAAAACATCTCTATTAAATTAAAGACAGCATTGGACGACAGCAAAGATAAGTCTGTTTATTTCCAACTAGGACATCAAAAGAACTGTGGGGAGATGGTCCAGTAAGTAATGCTTTCTATACTATTTTAGCTGGTAATGTTACATTTATACTCACTATTGTAAATGACACTTTTTTGGGGAATAATCTAGATAATGTTTTATGGAGAAAAGCGATACTTTAATTACGATGCATAAGATACCAATCTTTTCCTTTACATGTCTGATAGGATATTTCTATAAACAAGATGCTGGGTGGAAAATGGTTCAACTCGGCTGCAATGAAATAAGCCTTCTTCACAGCTATTTCACCGCCCCTGAGCCTCTGCTAGCATGAGATGGGCGGCCAGGGATTGCCACAGAGAGGACTCCCTCGTTTGTGGGAGTGAATAATAAAGCTTTAACTGCAAGAATGCTGGCACCATGGTTCCCGTTCCTTCCTCCGGCTCCTGAGCTACCTGTCAGTGTGTGACTGAGGTGTGCAGGACCCCTGGCGGCTCTCAGCTGTGTCCCCACCAGGCTGGAGGGGCAGGATCCCTTCTGGGGCGCTGGCCAGCTGGAGGCCCCATGTCTGAGAAACACATCTCCCTTCTCCACCTTGGCCTGGGCAGCCTCACCTGATAACACACATCATTGCCACAGCCCTGGCTGCCCTGGAGGACCAGGAGACGTCTTGAAAGCCAGTTGTTTAGCCTGTTAATGTGTGTGTGTGTTTGTTTGTTTAGATTTTTTTGGTGTGGACTATTTTTAAAATCTTTATGGAATTTGTTACAATATTGCTTCTGTTTTATGTTTTGGTGGGGTTTTTTTGTTTTCTTTGGCCTCTAGGCATGTGAGATCTTAGCTCCCTGCCCAGGGATCAAACCTGTACCCGCTGCATTGGAAAGCGAAGTCTTCACTACTGGACCGCGAGGGAAGTCCCAATGTGATTGTTTTTAAAAGCACGTGCCACAGACTGCCTCCTTTGAGGCCGTGCGTTTGCTGTGAACGTGAGACCCCCACGCTGCCACTCATCTGTATGTGGCCAAGCGCCCATGTCATCTTCTCCCCTCTGGGGGCAGAGAGCCCAGCCCCCCAGCCACGTGTGCAGAGCCTTGGAAGACCTATCTCTTTACTGCTGACTGAGCACATTCGTCACTCAGACGTCTCTGACACGACACAGCACGAGTGCAGACAACCAGAGGAGTCATCAAGTACCAGCTGAGAATGAAAGCAGCTCGGGAATAAATAAATCCAAACCTTCCCTGAAATATGCTGTTCGAAAAATCAGTCTGCAGGAGCGGATGCCAACCCTATTTTTGTACCCACCCGATTGAATTCTTAATACCCGGCAAAAAAGAAAATCAGAGTTTCACATAAAGTGGAAAATGTAATAAATAATAAACAGCACTAACAACTTAGCATCATAAGGAGACAGATGGAAAACTCCTCTCCCGAGATCACTGCTTCCAAAACTAGAGGAAGGGTTTCTGGACGTGTTCAGGGTGGATAGTTCAAGCCTGAATTTCAATAAGGTGGGAATACTTTTTAGCACAAATGCAAGATTTTCCCGTCTCTCTTTTAGAAAACACAGAAAGGATGGCATTCATCTGCTTCACCCAGGACTCAAAGGCAAAACCTCGGGCTCTTCCAGAATGTTGGATTCAATTAAACAAGGGAAGATGCTGCTGGGGCTTTGTTTCCTACAGAAGTGTTATGATGCCATCGTCTGTCCAGGAAAAGAAAGGACCACGTACTGAAAGTTATCAGAACACGGGAGCATCGGGAATAAAGGAATCCTTTCCATGAGAAAAGCACGACAGGCCATAGGCTCATAATGGGCTAAAAGGGCAGCGACCCTTTCTCGGGGACCCTGAAGGCCTGCTGTTCTGTACCCACAGCTGCAGCTGAGGGGACATGGCACTGATCAAAGAGCAGGGGTGAGGCTGGGCCACGTCGCCTGGCTGTCCCTGCTCTGAATGACCTGGGAACAGCGCAACCGCCTCGGTCCGTCTTTATTCCCTTTCTAGGAAAGGGGCCCATTTACAGATGGACACGCCAAGGCACAGGTAATCCTGGGGGAGCTCATTTACCACCAATCCTGGCTCCTCTGGCTCTCCAGAGTCCCTCCTTCCCCAGCTGCCATCTTCACGAAGTTATTTGGCTATACCACGTCCTACTGAGAGGCAGATGTGTGCCTATGACCTTCTGTTCACTGGTCAGGAAACTCCAGGCTGGGTTCCAGCCCCTCTGCCTCAATTCCAATGATAACAAGGTTCCTCTCTAGACTTTCACTTCGCAGCTGTTTCAAAAGACCTCTGCTGTTATTGTCGTCACCTCACCAATACGGCTTTTTTTTTTTTTTTTGCCATGCTGCGTGTCTTGCAGGATCTTAGTTCCCCAACCAGGGACTGAACCCAGGCCCACGGCAGTGAGAGTGCCAGGTCCTAACCACTGGACCGCCAGGGATTCCCCAACTTGGCTTTCATATTAGAAGCTGGCAAGAGCAAAATTTGCATGAACAAATGATCCAGAATACTCTGATTGGGGTTGGGGGCCATCCAGAGCAAGTCTGGCAGACGACGGCTTCCCCCCAGGAGACCTGAGCCAGTAGGTGGCCTGATGCGTCCCCGCAATTACAGGTCACAGCACTAAGTAGCCCAATCCCTGCAAAATCCAACTGACTCTTTACAGAAATCATGCGTTTAAAAATAATGAATTGGGGATGCTTCAAATAGTGAGGTGTTCCAGTTTCACCATGATGCCTCAGATGAACTTTTCAACCCACGACCCACATGAACACAAATGGAGAGTCAAGGCAAATCCAAGTTCAAAATGTCAGAAAATAGGAGATCAGGATAAGAGTAACTTCCCTCAACTGCAGGAAAGGATAGGAAATGATTAAGTCAAAAGCATGTTTTTCAAAACCATAGCAGCTTGCTTCTTCAAAACCAACAAGAGGGCTTCCCTGGTGGCACAGTGGTTGAGAGTCCACCTGCCAGTGTAGGGGACACGGGTTCGTGCCCCGGTCCGGGAAGATCCCACATGCCGCGGAGCGGCTGGGCCCGTGAGCCATGGCCGATGAGCCTGCGCGTCCGGAGCCTGTTGCTCCGCAACGGGAGAGGCCACAACAGTGAGAGGCCCGCATACCACACACACACAAAAAAAACCAACAAGAGCCTGAGAGACTCCAGTGAGGTGGGACTACAATTTTACATGATGCAATCGCATCATGGTGGATGTGTAATCAAGCCCTTCCAGCCACTTTACCATATTCTGTGGGTTAGAAAAAGGCCATAGGTCTTTACATTTTCTAACTCTTTGTTAAAAACTTCTAACTTCTCACTCTGGGCATCCGTTCTTCTCCCAAGTTCTTTGATCATCTTTGCGACTGTTATTTTGAACTTCTTGGGTAGATTGCTTATCTCCACTTCACTTAGTTCTTCTTCTGGGGTTTTATCTCGTGCCTTCGTTTGGAGCACGTTCCTCTGTCGCCTCATTTTACCTAATTAACTGTTTTTATTTCTAGGTATCTGGTAGGTTGGTTACATTTCCTGACCTTGGAGGGGCGGCCTTTTGTAGGAGATGTCCTGTGTGTCCCAGTAGCACACTCCCCTCTGGTCACTAGAGCTATATGCTCTAGGGGTACCTCCTATGTGGGCCGTGTGGGTCCTTCTGTTGTGGCGGGCTGACTACTACGTGTGGTCTGTTAGGTGTGGCTGGCACCCAGGTCCAGTTCGTCATTGCCAGGCTCTGCCTTGTAGGAAGGTTGCGGCTGCTGGTGGGTGGAGCCAGGTGGCTGGCTGCAGAGCCCCCGGGGACCCAGGGGCTAGTGCTGGCTCACTGATGGACAAAGCTGGGTCCCAGGGTGAGTGAATTGAAATTTTAAATCAACTGTACCTCAATTTAAAAAAAAAGAAAGAAAAAGGTCACTGGTCCTGCCCAGTCTCCGAGGGAGAGGATCATATAACGTGAGAACCGCAAGGGGGGGGTGGGGTTCATGGGGGACACCTTACGTGTCTTCCTGCCATAACACACAGTTACCAAAATCAGGAAACTTAACACATAACTGACCGGGGGGATTTCTGCAGAAACCAACGCCTGTGGCCGGCAATTTGTCATGAAAGTGAATATTTTTGAGTAAATATCAACTTTTTTTGCACTTAATGTATTTATTTGAAACTTTGTACATGTCTTACTGAAGCATTCTAATATTTCGTTAGAGCGTGATAGGCAGCATAGCAGACACCTCTGTGCAGGGGGACAGAACATCCATTACAAATATACCGTGTTTCACTGTGCTTTCCCCTGAAAAGAGCAGACTCTACACTTTCTGGCAGCACGTTTTTAGTCCTGTGGGTATTATTTCCTCTAGAATATGTTCTTTTATTTTACCTGATAATCGACAAGGTGGATCTTCGTGGGGAGGCTCTTTTAGAAACTCCACAAGAAGGACCAGGTGCAGTACTACCACTACATTCCCCAGGATGGTCCGTTACCCATTCTCTAGCTACTGCTAGCAAAAATTGCTTGTGAGTCATTTTATTCCGTGTATTAAGGCTACAATAAATTTTAAACCCATTGAATAAACTGCAATTACTCAAATAGAAACCCACTTTCTTATACCATTTTCAAGTTTTCCAGAGGATATTGCAGTTTGCCAGATATTGATCTCATTGATCAACTCCTTTCATATGTTTGTTACACTCTAATATACATGTGGGCTTCATTATCTGATGACCAGTCCCCGTCTTCCCTTCCTGTAGATGTTATGGAGGCGTCATGAATACCTGTCACCATGCGGACTAGCCTCTTGTCTTTCCATATAAGAAGAATCACTTCTCCCTTCTGTAAGAATGTCATTTTTCCCCTCTGTAGATTTTTAGATTTCTCCTTCAATTGGTTTCATAGACCACGATCTCTCTTAGAGTCCCACAAACTCTGGTTTTATTTTTCGACAATATTTCAGATGTGGACACGCTGTTGTAATAATTGTCTTGGTAAATATGGTGCCACGAACCAAGATAAGGTTGTAGGACCAATAATATTGTTTCTTGCGGTTTCTTTCCTTCATCTGTGTAAATCTCAAGGTTGCATAGATATCCAGTTTTACTTTTGCTAACCATGCTGACCAAAATTCCATACTTTGTAAGTTTTCTGGGATTATAGATTTGGAGTCTGAGTCGTCCTCTCCACTTTATCATTGCCTCATCAAGTGATAGCTCTTGTTTGGGTATATAGATCAATTGAAATTTTGGTAGAAAATAATCCAAAAAAGGTTTAACTTTTGAAATCTGTCTGCAGGAAGTGGAGTTTCGGAGTTACCGTTAAAGTGAAGTAATGTCATTATTTGTTCGAACCTTCTTGTCATAATCTTTGGAAAGACAGGGGTTTCAAGTCAGGGACCAGTCGACCAATATTCTTTCCAGTGAGACTTTCTTTCTTTTAATACATTTATTTATTTATTTACTTTTGGCTGCGTTGGGTCTTCGTTGCTGCGTGTGGGCTTTCTCTAGATGCGGTGAGCGGGGGCTACTCTTCGTTGCAGTGCGCGGGCTTCTCATTGCGGTGGCTTCTCTTGTTGCGGAGCACGGGCTCTAGAGCACGCAGGCTTCAGTAGCTGCAGCATGTGGGCTCAGTAGTTGTGGCTCGCGGGCTCTAGAATGCAGGCTCAGTAGTTGTGGCGCACAGGCTTAGCTGCTCCGTGTCATGTGGGATCTTTCCAGACCAGGGATCTAACCTGTGTCCCCTGCATTGGCAGGCGGACTCTCAACCACTGCACCACCAGGGAAGTCCCTCCAGTGTGACTTTATTTGTCCCATCAAAATTATTAATCCAAGAAACTTCTCATGTCACTATTGGTTACCTCGGTCCATTTTAAAGCCTTATCATACTTTTTATGACTTTTCATTCTGTGGTGATACAAGTTTGTTTGAGAAGTGACCAACTTGAGAAAGTCATTACCCAGAATTAATTCTGTTATTTCACTAACACTTTGTGGGTTATTACATTCAATAGTTACACCTGACACACCTATAAAGTCTTCTAATTATCATGAAGTGTTGTCTTCACTCTTCTGTAGAAGCAAAGGAACATTCTCCAGCATCGTGAGTTTCATTTTCACTTTCCATATCAGAATCAATCACTAAGGTTTTTTTGTCTTTTTGTTGGTCTAATATTCACATCGTCTGAATCAGAACTATATTCTGAAGAACTATCATCTTCTGAGACACTAGTATATATGTCGCTCGGACAACCATAGAGAGTATCTGCATAAAATTCACCAAAAAATTCTTCACTCAAAATTTTGTGATGCATCATTTCTGAAAATTTTACATATACACAAGGTTGGAACAAAAACCTAACGGAGCAAAATGTGAATGATAACGACAATCGTAAGTTGTATAATGAACCCGTGGTCAATTTTAAGCTCTAACAACTTCACACGGTGATGTTAATTGTATCAGTCTCTAAAAATGTATTGATACGTCTCCGATCCATAACGTTCAGGTAACAAAAGACCTATTAATACGTCTCCGGTCAATAAGGTGTTAACATTGATGCTGCTCTTCTCAGGGGACCAGTGCCTGATGCCAGTTTGTCCCTTTATTGATGATGAACTCTAATCATTTGGTGGAGGTAGAGTCTACTAGGTTTCTCATCTGTAGTAAATTTATCAATTTTCCCTTTGTAATTATTGTTATAACCTGTTCTTCACCAAATCTTCACCCAATAATTTTAGAAAAATTGATGATTTTGCCTGATTCAGCTGTTACCAGGATTTTTGCAAATTGGTGGCTCTGTCAATTCCATCATTCTTTTTACTTTTAGTAGTTGGCATTCTGCTTCCCCTCTTCCTGCATGTATGTGGGCATCTGAGTATGTTTGTATCTGGGTTTGTATGTCAGTGTGGACTCATGGATTCCTATTATTTTAGTGGTTTAAGATCTATGACTGTCCTTATTTATTTTGATGTTCAAATTGTCCCAGGCTTGGTCAGTGGGAACACTTTCATGCTGGCTCCTAACTTCTGAGTCCTTTTTAACATGTCCCCATCATTCTTTATGCGCTTCCTTGCTTTCTGGTATAACAAAGAGATCCAGGCCCATCTTGTACTTTCCTGCCTCAGACCTGGAATCAGGCATTTTTCCCGGGAGCCCTGGTTCCTTGTATTGGAGAATGGCATTTAGAAACCAAGATCAGTGTGCGTGACAGGCTTTCAAATAAAGATATGGGCAACAGAACTTGGAGAGGCCACTGCAGTGGGTGGAACAATGTCCACTGTAGGGTTAGAGGTGCTGTAGGGTTAGAGGCCAAGAGCCCCACTGCAGGCAGCCTGTCTCTTGCCCTGAAGTGCTTAGAGCCACACTAGACCCTTAATGGGTCCTCTATAAATACCTGGTTGATTGACTTATCCATCCATTGACTCTATTTATTGTTCAATAATAGAACTGGTTAGTTCATTAGATGCATTTTCCTGGACTTTTGCAATAGGTAAAATCCAGTGCATGAGCAGCTTGGAGATCATCCAGGCCTCCCCTCCATTCAGTTAACGAGGCCTCTGGGATCTCAGTGAGGGGAATGCCATCTTCAGGTCACACGCTTGGCCACCAGCAGAGCCAGGCCTGGATTCCAACCCTCCCAGCTCCGAGCCCTACAGGTCACACACCTCTCATCAGAACCATCGGTAATGAGGTACCAAAAAGAATCCTTTCCCTTTTTTTTTTAATTCTTAACAAATTTTTTTCCCTCTTTAATTAATTGATTGATTGATTTAGGCTGTGTTGGGTCTTCGTTGCTGCACGCGGGCTTTCTCTAGTTGCAGAAAGTGGGGACTACTCTTTGTTGCGGTGCACAGGCTTCTCATTGCGGTGGCTTCTCTTGTTGGGGAGCACGGGCTCTAGGTGCACGGGCTTCACTAGTTGCAGCACTTGGGTTCAGTAGTTGTGGCTCGTGGGCTCAGTAGTTGTGGCACATGGGCTTAGTTGCTCCACGGCATGTGGGATCTTCCAGGACCAGGGCTCGAACCCGTATCCCCTGCATTGGCAGGTGGATTCTTAACCACTGCACCCCCAGGGAAGCCCCAAGAATCCTTGCAAGAGAGGAGGTTTCCTCAAGCCTCACCCGTGACTGCTCTAGTGTGACTTGGCCTGGGAGGTGCGCCTTCTGCCCAAGCCCACGCTGGGGGCCACTCCCAGTATCACGGTCACGGGTTTCACTACAAGCCACCAGCAACACATGCTTGGTGAAGTCAGCCCCCACTCCAGGCACTGCAAGTTCTGAGCATGCACACTACTGGCTCCAAGCCAGTCTGTAAACCTTCCTTGACCATTGAGACTACCTTCAGGGCACTCTGCTCTCGGGGCTGCGGGGATTCAGGGAGGGGCAATGTCCCCATCTCTGCCCTGAGGTCCGCAGTGTCTATCTCACTGCAAGAGTAAGCCGTCTTACTCCTTACTCATTAAAAAGTAGTAAATGCCTATAATTTTCTACTGATAAAAAGCTAGTTGCGAGTGTAGCTGCGCGTTCCTGAGACCCTTCTCCAGGCCCGGTCTCTTGCATACTTCCTCTGTCATCATCACAAACACCCTGCCAGGAAGCTATAAGCAGCTCCCATTTTTCAGTGGAAGAACCTGGAGCAAAAGAGCTCAGCAGCATCGGTGAAGGTCACACGAAGGGTGTGGAAGTGAGAGGGCTGGGGGCTGCCCTCCTGACACACAGACTCTGAAGCAGGAGCTTCTGCTCCATAGGGACGCAAAGGGTGTCACAGGCTGAAAGGCTGAGGTGTGGGGCTGGGCAGACTGTGCTCTGAGGAGGGGGCGTCCCCCTGGCCCTGCCCCCCACTCCTTGCACTGGACTCCCTCTCTCCCCATCCCCAGCCCGGGGTGGGCTCTTCAGGCGGGGCCTCGGGCTCCCCAGCAGCAGCATCTTCATTGGCTTGCCTCCCAAAAAGGACTTAGTTCCAGTTCTCAGCTTTTTAAATCCCTGAAAATTATCTGGCAGGGCCAGCCCGTAAATGTCCCAGCTTGGCTGAAGGCAGCAGTAAGCCACACTGAGGTTTCCCTCTCACAGTTTGGAGCTTTTCCTGGACCACTCTCTAAGGGAGGGCTTCAGTGTGGAGATGGGGCTTTGCCCTGTGGGGGAAGGTTCCTGGCATCTGTCCTGGGAAACACTTCTGCTTGGGACAGAACCTGGGATGGAAATAGAATCTACTACTCAGGACTCTGCTCGGGGAGCTTCATCTGAAATACTGTGAGCAAGCAATAATTTCCACCACGGGACCAACACTCAAATAAGAACATTTTTTTTTTGGCTGCGTTGGGTCCTCATTGCTGTGCGCAGGCTTTCTCTAGTTGCGGCGAGTGGGGGCTACTCTTCGTTGCGGTGCGCAGGCTTCTCATTGCGGTGGCTTCTCTTGTTGGGAGCACGGGCTCTAGGCGTGTGGGCTTCAGTAGTTGTGGCACGTGGGCTCAGTAGTTGTGGCTCGTGGGCTCTACAGCACAGGCTCAGTAGTTGTGGCGCACGGGCTTAGTTGCTCCGCCACACATGGGATCTTCCCAGACCAGAGCCCGAACCCGTGTCCTCTGCATTGGCAGGCAGATTCTTAACACTGCGCCACCAGGGATACCCTCAGATAAGAATATATTAATGAATCTAGATAGGGCAGACACCAGGGTTTCCAATAGTAGCTAAGAGGTTATGGGGTTAGACCTGGATTCCAATGCTAGTTCTACGGGTTACTAGCCATGGGATCTTGGCCTCAGCTATTTAACCAGATGAGAGACTACACACGTACCCCATCCCAGTGGCCCATCTAGCCTAAAGTTAACAAAGCATAAGACTTTTTTGTAGTTGTAGTTTTAAGTCATTTGTTTGGGAGGGGGAGCCCTCAAACTGTAATAGGGAAGAACCTTTGTATTCTAAGTTAATCTCTAAAGGGACGTTGCCTATAAGTTTAAATTTTACACAATGGTCCATCTCTGGGAAGCCTGCCTCCCAGGTAATGAGCATTAAGCTAAAATACCTTTGTTTAGCTTGCAGGAGACATCCTGACCAGGTCCACCTGTGAACCGCTGCAGGAAGGAAGAAAGTAACACATCCCCTCTGGAGGCAGACCAAAACCAGGAAGTGCTTGAGTTTACTCCCTCCCCTTTGAGCATAAAAGAAGCCTGAATTCTAACTCAGGCAAGATGGTTCTTTGGGACACGAGTCTACCACCTTCTCAGTGTGCTGGCTTTCCGAATAAAGGCACTATTCCTTTGCCCCAACAAGTCACCCCTCAATTTACTGGTCTGTCATTCAGCGAGCAGTACAAGCTTGGACTTGGTAACAACACTGCACAAGCTCCAAAGACTTGGCGGCACTTCTGCCATTACTATGGGCCACTTATGTGTTTGAAGGGACAATCTTTTCTCTTTAAGGAATAAGTGCTACGGGGGGAAATGACAGCGTTCGGAGCACGGAGCCCAAGTGCAGCCCCAGTATTCTTTGGGATGGAAACATCGCTGTCCTTCTGGCCTTGGCTCTGACTACCCCCTTCCCCACACCTGCCTGGGTCTCTTGAAACCATGTAGGTGAAAGCGCCTAGAACAAAGAAGCGCTGTTCACACGTCTGGGGTAAACATGTCCTGCCCTTTTCAGGCCTTGTTCCCTGGCACAGAGAATCCCCACCTGGCCCACGTTGGAATCAAGGCGAAAATCTCGGCAAGTACAGATGTCTGGATTCTACACCAAGCCAATTAAATCAGAGGCCCTGGGAGCGGGACCCAGGCATGGGCACTTGGTTTCAGTTCCTCAGATGATGCTGCTGTGTAGCTGAGGTTGGGTACCACCGTCTTGGAAAGCCATCCTGTGCCTCCCAGGTCCTGTACTTTTGGAACGTTGATCCTGGAATACTCATCTTTGCCATTCATTTGGTGCTTAGCATTTGCTTCCTTGTACTGTCACTTGTCATTTTGTTTCTGCCTCCCAGGCTAAGTGGTGAGTCTCTTCACACCCTCCCCATCCTCCCCCTGCCCTTCTACCCGCCTGCTCTTGGTGTTTAAATATACCTCCAGCTGTGAGCAGGAGATGTAGCCAGCTGCCTGCTGTGCACCCAGGGACAGCTAATCCCACCGGAAGATAGGAAAATAACCTCCATTTGTGCAGCCCTTTATGTGCTAGGAGCTTCCATGCTAGAAGCCCTGTAAGATGTTAAGACGTCTGCCAGAGAAGGAGTTGGTTTACCCGTATTTTACAGGTGAGGGAGGTGAGGCTCAGAGAGGTACAGCAGCTTGCCCGAGGTCACGGAGCTACCCAGTGCTGGCTGGGACGTTCACAATGCTCGGTGTGCTCCACGCTCTTTTCTCTGAGGCTGCCCCGACTATGGTCCCGTTGAATGCAAAGGCTGGTCAGAGAGAAAGTGTTTGGGTTCAAGGCTGGAGGCCGGCCCAAGTGGAGATTAAGAGAACAGTAAAACCGAGACTCGAATTTCACTGCACACGTTACTGATATGATTCGTACTTACTTTGTGTGGCCAGGCTGAGAACAGAATGACTAACTCAGCTATAAAATCTGGGTGCTTTCCTGACTTCCTGAGGAAATAAATTAATAATAAGGTGACCTATAAACATTTAATCGTTGATTAGAAGTTCTTCCTTTTTTGGATGGGAATCAACATCCTTTGCTAATTGCATTTGAAAGTTGCAAATAATCTCTGACGCCCATGCTTTTTGGTAGAACCTATGTAAATTACCTCTTCGGAAAAAAAAAATCTATTTGGAGTAAAAGGCCTGGAGGGAAATATGAAAAGCGAAACCGTTCTCACTTGGAGGTCATTTCATTATGAGGGTGTGAGGACAGCATGCTTGCCTGAGAGCAGACAGGCGGTAGGTGCACCTGTGAAAGACTTACTATGTCCAGGCTGGTCTGTGTCCTCTTCCTTTATGCAGAAAAGCATCCACCAAATCCCACGCTGGCCTCAGATGACTTGGAACTTTTTTGCCTTATCGTACCTGTTGCTGGAGCCAAGAGGACAAGGCCCACCTTCTAAGGATGCTGTTCTCCCATGGCGGTTAGCAGGATCATTCTGGAGCTTGTTCTAAATGAAGTCCAGCGGGTCCGGTTTGGTGGGTCCAGCTGGGGCCAAGGGAGAGCTCAGGAACCTGCCATATTAGTGAGCATCCCAGACTCCCTGGGGTTGTGAGGTGCAGGCTTAACATCACAGACCCACGACGCCTCAAAGGTCACGCAGTCCAACCTCCTCTTTTTGTCTGACTCCCTCCCATCCCACCCCCTCAATCAGGGGTCCCCTGTGCTCCTCTGTGGAAGGAAGCAGGACTGAGCCAGGTGAGAAGCCGGGCTGCACTGCAGACTCGGTGAAGGCCTTGGCCAATGCCACGGGGGCCCTGCAGCAGGCAGGACCATTCAGAGGTGTCCCAAGCCAGGTGAGGGGACAGACCTGGGCCTTTTTACCCCCGCACTGAGCAGTTATTCCGGAAGAGGGCTGACAGCCAGGGGCCGTCTTCAGCAGTACTCCAGCATCTGGGGGCGCAAGTCTCGATGGGGATCTGGTTGGTCCCCCACTGTCCACCACGGCTCTCTCGACTACGAGGTCTCCTCCTCCCAGACTTTCCGCAACTAAATACTGTTGATACAACTTCTTCCCCGTGCTGAGCGAACACTCAGCTGAGGAATTCTACAGCCCGGGATCATATCCTTTCTCTGAAGGAATACAGGTGGGCTTGCACGGTCCTCCCATGTAACGGGCATGCAGATACGTGAAGGAGCGCCCTTCATACAGGGCCAAAGTCAAGATGGGCCAGATGTAGTCCTGTCCCCGTTGTGATCATCATTCATTGCAAAAATTTCTATACACCAGGCCTGCTGCTTAGAAAGTTCCCATGAATTTAACCATCACAACAAACCCATAAAGTAGGATCTAGAAAATAATCATTGTTTCCCGTTTTACTGATAAAGAGATTTTGAGATGCTCAGAGAAATTAAGTGAGTTGCCCAACGTCCCCATACAGCCGGTGGGTGAGTCTGAACGCAAACTCAGGTCCCCCTGACCTGCTCACCAGCGTTAGATATATTCACTTTGGAAGCTGGGTCCTGGGTACTAGCTGGGAAGGGGCATCAGGTGCAGAGAAGCAAGCACTCCTTCTGGAGACGGTGTTAGTGAAACACCCTCCTGGCAGCTGGGAGTTCAGAGGCCCCACTTGGAAGCAGAGCCCTCTCTGTGATCACGCACACAAGGTCCTGGCCCTTCTCCCTGTGACCTCCTCACGCCCCAGGCTTTCCTACACAGAAGAGGGTCTTCAGGGAATCCCCCAGATAGTCCATCAACCAGCCTAAACCCGCTTCCTTTTACTGGTGAAGAAACTGAGGCCCAGGGAAATGACATCACGTGGCCAAAATCACTTTATACGATTGTTCTTTTCCACTCCTTGGCAGTCTGACTCCTTTAAGGTGTACCTTTAAAAACCATCCAGATGCTTCAATGAAAATGTAACACACACACGTTCCTTTCTTTCCCAGGAAGGCTTTTCTCTAACTTGAATGTTTTAATAGAAGCAGGCGGGAAACCCCAAGGTCACAGAAACACCAGTTAGCAGGCGTAGGGGTGACATCCTTCAGCCCCACTCTGGAGTCCTCATTGCCAGAGTCCTACCTAGGCTGGAGGATTCCAGGGTTTGCCTCAGGGCTCCGAGGTGCAGAGATGCCAAATCACATTGCTGAACAAACACGGCGCTGGGTCACCCCTCAGCAGCACCCCCAAACTCAACGGACACCTCTCTAGGCTCCCTGGGGGCCTGCTCCTGGCCCCAGGAGGCCCCCTACCAGCCAGAGGAAAAGGATGGATGTGACCAAGGCCTCCTGACATGGGGGTGGGGTTCGTGTTTCCTCCTAGAGTCCTGGGAGGTCCCTGTTTTATCAAAGTGCCCCATTTTGGGTTGGTGGGGGCGTCTGTACTTCTCTGAGCATCTCCCAAGACTTCCACTCCCCCAGGGGAGGACCTGGGACAGGTTTGCCCTTCCTTCCTTTCTCTCCCATCCTGCCCCCCTCCCCCTGCAACAAATGCAGCCACTTGTCAGCCACCAAACCCCTGTGTGACAGAAACTCTGATTCTCACAGCTTCAATATCAACGGAGAGCCCTTAGGTAGGCAGTGACCTACATAGCGTTTAATGTGGAAATGTAAGAATGTTTATCTTCAAAAAAACCCCTGACCCACTTTCAGGCCACTGACACAGGTACTCCTGGGCAAGGCGGATTCCTGTTGACTCCTAGCCTCACGGATGCTAACGTCATTAGCATTTCTCCTAGGGTTTAGAGTAATTCAATCAAAGCTTCCCTCCCCGCACCCAGCAAGGGCCAATTCTGAAACGTGCCTTGATTTATCTGTCAGAACACGGCTGCCGCATCAAGGGCCTGAATCAAAACAGGAAATTCTCAAACACAGGCTCGCGGCCCAGCACTTCTATGTATCCTTTACAGGATGGGGTGTTTGGGGGCAAAACATGAGCTGAAGTAGTGTAGTGATGAATTTATAAAAAGAGTGCTTGTCATTTTTCTTCCCATCATGTTTCAGTTGATCTAAGAAACTCTTTTGAAATTATTTGTAAAGAATGATCGTGTCGCTTTAAAGGGTACTAGCTGAGATTTAAACTCTCTGTCTGGAAAAGGGGACAGAAGAGGCTCCGTCCACATTAGCATAGTTGAAAGAACACATGATTTGGAGTTCAGAGACCTAGGCGGAAATTCTGGCTCAGCCGGCTAATAGCAGGGTGGCCTGGGGGGGGGGTCCTTATCTTTAGGTTCTATTTGCTTCTCTTGAAAAATGGGCATCACATTCATGCTTACTTCATGAGTTATTTACTATAAAGACCAAGTAAGATCATGCATGTGCTTTATCAACTATAAAACTTTATCCAAGGATAAGGCATCTTCCTCTACTTTTGCTTCACTAGTAGAAGGGGGAAAGTCCACACTGAGAATCAAGAAAAGTTCTTTTTGGGACTTCCCTGGAGGTCCAGTGGTTAAGACCTTGCCTTCAATGCAGGGGGTGCAGGTTCAATCTCTGGTCACGGAGCTGAGATCCCACATGTGTGCGGCCAAAAAACTTTAAAAAAAAAAGTAAAGTTCTTTTTTTTTTTTTTTATGATTGGCTTCCCAGTTTATCTTCTGGTCCTCAGAGGTATCCAATCTCTGTTTTTATCTCCACATATGGCACGAAATGGATTTTAATTCATTCATACTAAAGTGTAAATGTCTCTTGCAGGAACCAAAACTTTAATCTGAATTGCAAAGTTCTTTGAGTGAGGAAGTGAGGGGCTAATTTGGGGATAGGGAGGTATATTGGATTCCCCAAATTCCACCAACAGGGAATCCTATTTGTCATTAGAAATACTGGTTTTGGGGACTCCAGAGCCTGTCTGCTTGTGGACAGTTAAGGACACCCCATGTGTGGCAGGGGTGTGCTCTGAAATGAGTCGTTTTCCACAAGAACCCAAGGTAACTTTCACCAGTCTCTGAACCTGCGCCTCCACAGACCCGTCAGGAACAATCACCTTCCCGGGCCCACTTGCAGCGATGGTCCTGACCCAGGCTCCTCACGTTGATGTTAACACCCAAGCGCCGAGAAGCCCTCCTTTTCTGCTTTTTAAAAGAGTTTGCAATTCTTCAAGTGTTTGGTAGAATTCACCACGGAAGCCGTTTGGGACTGGGCTTTTCTCAGTGTTTATTATTATTATTACTAATTCAATCTCTCTACTTGTTATAGGTCTATTCAGATTTTCTGTTTTTTTTTTTCTCTCTGTCTCAACTGGGGAACGTGATGCTCCAAGGACAAAGAACAAGAAAAACTCAAAGGGCCAACACTGCCGGAACAAAGAGTTACGGGACTCCTATCACTCTGTCACACTGCGACCATTACAATGTCCCAGAGCCCTCCCAGGCAGCGTGCCCTGTCCCTTTCCCGTCCCATACCAAGAAAGGTATTTGTCCCGCTCTTCTCACGCTCTGCACACTGCAAGTATACATTCCCCGCCCGATCAGCAGATGACTCGCAGGTTCCTTTGTTCCCCGGCTGTAAAAACAGACCAGTAACCTGTTTTTACAGCCGGGGAACAAAGGAACCTGCTATCGGGAAGTCGGCCCACTGTTCCGGCAGCGACCCTTCCCTTTAATAAATTCTATCTTCTTTTCATTCTGCCTCGGGTCTGCAAATTCTTTTCCAACCCGCGTTCAGATCGCGACAGGGAGCCCTTAACAGAATCAAGCCACCATAAAGCGAACAATCTCAGAAACGTTACAGAGTTGACGCTCGGAGCTGAGTCCTTTTTCTTCTTCCGAGCAAGGAGATGGTGGCCGCAGCATCTAGAAACTTTTCTTGAGCCAGTTTAATGTCCTGAGCCATTTGGTCCAAAATACAGGCTTGTGAGTGAGCAAAAGCGTGATGGAAGTAAACCTCCATCATGCTGCAGTCCAGCAGCAGATGGGGCAGGTGTTAACCGAGATGCCTGTGGCTCTCCTCTAAAGCTAGAGGAGGCTGGCTCACACTACATGGCCTCTTAGAGTCAGCCCCCAGGAAAGGCATACAAAAAAAAAACCCCAACAACTGCTCAACCTCCCTCACCCCATGGGACCAGAGCCCTTCAGAGTTGCCACTATGGACCCAGTTTCCTGTGATTTCTTTTCCACTTCTGCCTGGCTACAAGGAAGTTTAGTTTCCCAGACTTCATTTCTTGCTGTATCTGAGAGGCATTTTCATTGTTATTATCATTTACCTAGAAATGGAATTAATATGCAAAAGTAATACATATGGAGAACTGGGTGGACTCAAGAAGTCCAACCGAGTTCTCACAGTCATTCCTGGACCACAGTTATTGGCTTCCTTCCTGCATGGAACCCATAGGCTTTTATTTTTCATTTGTTCTCTTATTCCTGAGAGGAGAGCTTGTCAAACTGCTCCCATTAATTAGACTCCCCTTGTCTCTAAGGTATGTTTGAGGTCTCCTCCCCCACGGAGTCTGCAAGGGTTGAATGAGAACCCCACAAGGGGAGTGAACGGCTACAGGGCTTCCTTCCTGGGCCAGGCCACCATCACCTCTCGCCTAGGTGGCTCCAGGACCTCCAGCTGCGCTTTCAGCTTCCACCTCACCCACCACGGTCTACCCTCACCCCAGGGCCAGAGTGTTCTTGTTAACACATGAGTCAGATCATGTCACTTCTCTGCTAAAATTAGTCCAATAGCTTCCAGTCTCACTCAGAATAGAAGCCCGTCTCTACTGTGACCTACAAGGCCCCCCCTGATGTGGCTTCCAACCTGCTTTCTGCTCTCATATCTGTACTCTGTCTGCCTGTCCACCTGCTTCCGTGTCAGTAGTCTCCTTAAACACGCCCGTGCATTTGCTCTTCCCTCTGTGCCTGGAACGGTCTTCCCCTAGAGAGTCACAGGTTCACATTCAAAGTGAGGTTGCTCTTCAGACCTGTGGTTGCCAGGGGGGAGGGCGGGTGGGGGAGGGATGGATGGGGAGTCTGGAATTAGCAGATGCAATCTAGTATATATGGGATGGATAAACAAGGTCCTACTGTAGAGCTCAGGGAACTCTATTCAATATCCTGTGATAAACCATAATGGGAAAGAATATGAAAAAGTATGTATATATGTATAAGTGAATCACTTAGCTGTACAGCAGAAATTAACACATTGTAAATCAACTATACTTCAGTTTAAAAAAAAACAAGAAGTGAGGTTGTTCTTGACTACTCTTTAAAATTTAATCTCCATCCCTACCCCCTAAAGCCTCTATTTTCTTTGCATTTTATGTGTCAATTCCGTTAGTGTCTTTCTCTCTGCTAGACTGTAAGCTACACAAAGGCAGAAGTTTTCTATTCACTGAAGGGACTGGGGTTGAGTAAGGACACTTTTTACACTGCTTGACATCCCATCACCCAAGCAGCTACCACTTGTACCTAAAGACCTGGTTGACCCTGTAACAGAGTTTCTTCTGGATCAATTTAACTGGCTGAGTGAAGCCAAGGCCACCATGTTCATTAGGCAGCTTCAAGGGAAACTTTTTCTCCTTCTTTTCCCAAGTAGAGAAATAAACAAAATTCAATGTCCGGAGAATGATTACCTTTTCTTTTAAAAAGATCAGTTCACTCCATCCTGAACTTCATTCTAACCACTCCACTGAGAACTCTAGTTAAGGTCTCTGCTGACGTCCCCACACCAAACCCAGCTCTCAGTTCCCAGCCCTCATCTTGTCTTTCTTGAAACTCTTTCTTTACCTTGTTTCCAGGAACCATCCTCTCTCCTCTCTCCTCCTACCTCAAGGCGCCTCTTCAGATTCTTTGGCTGGTTCCTCTTTACCAACCCAACCTGGAGTGCCCAGAGCTCAGTTCTCAGATCTCTGGTCCTCTCTCTCTACACCCACTCCCTATGAGGTTTCACTACTCCTAATTGCTCATGACCGTGGAATTCATACCTCCAGCCCAGGCCTCTCCCAGGAGAGGCAGATTCATAGTCAACTGCCCGCTTGACATCTACCTGCAGATTAAGCATCATCTCAAACTCACTACATCCAAACAGAACCCTGGGGCAGACAGACAGTTTTCCATTCTAAATGAATGGTACTTTAAGCCAAACAACCTCTGAGTCATCCTTGGCTTCCTTTCTCTCACGTGCACGGTCAACCCACCACCCAATTCTTCAGACTATGTCTAAAATCCAACCTTTTTTTTTTATTTTTATCACCTACACTATAACCTTACCAGGAATATTTAAATGGCCCAACTGGTCTCTCCCTGTTTCCCTTTGTGCCCCTCTATGATCTATCCTCTATGCAGTAGCCAGAGTGGTCCTTTAAAAATATATATAAGCCATAATCATCTGTATCATTCCACTTACATGCCCCAAGTCTTGCACTAACTTTCCATCTCACGTACAGTAACATCTGGTTGCTGGCAATCGCTACGACCTCATATCCCCTCATTTCCTCCTAACTCACTGCATACCAGCCATGCTGGCCTCCTGGTCCTTTCTCTAATACAGGCCTTGGGGCCTTTGCACTTGCTCTACCCTCTGCCCAGAATACTTTCTGCCAGATATCTGCCTGGCTTGCTCCCCTACTTCTTCCTGGCCTTTTATTGGTCTGACCCTCTCTGAACACTCTCTGTCAAATAGCATAGACTCCAGCGACCCACCCCCTCTTCTCCCCTCACCCTTCCTAGCACTTCAGTCCTACTAACATATCATATGCTTATCTGTTTAGAGTCTGTCTCCCTTACCTACAGGGGAAAGCAAATCCCTCTGGAAGCAAATTCCTTTGTCTGACTGGTTCACTGCTATATAGACAGTAATTGACATAAATAACACATTTTAACATCTTCTATGTGAATAAAAGAATTAGTTTATAATAGTAGAATTCAGAAACAATGTGTCCAATAGCAAAAAAATGATTTAAGTAAATTACAGTTACACTTCTCAATGGAATTTGACATAGTCAGTAAAATTGATGGAATCACTCATAGGTATTACTCAAAGGACACGAACAATTTCCAAAAAGGACTTCAAATTGTTAACAGACCCACAGGGGAAAAGTATTACCACCTAGCAACCAAGAAAAAGCAATTTAAAAGAACTACGGGATACCATTTTCCCGTTATTAAATTAGCACATGTTTCTCTTTAAATGTACATCACCAGATTCTAGAAAGGCTTTCTGGTGGTGAACTCTCTTCTAGGGGATGTAAATTTACACAACACCTTTGGAAAAAAAATTTTTTGGACCAAAATGCATCATATTACATCAAGATGTTCATTCTTTTTCATCTGGTAATTCTGCTGGGAATATCACATAAGACAATAATAAATACCATGGAGATATGTGTGTATATATATGTACCATGATGTGTGTATATATATATATCAGATAATTTACATGTCTCATGGTTAAGAAAATGATGATATATCTACCCCACTGAACATTATGAAGTTACTAAAATGATGTTAAGGGTTTTACTGTCTTGGAGAAATGTTTATAACATAACATGATACTAATTTTTTTTTAAAAATCAGCCCTGAGGAAGACACCAGGTTATCTACATAAAGAGTGCAAGAGGTCCACAGAGTTCCTTTGGGAACTGGGAGAACTTTGACTTCTGCACAGAATTACTGACTTGATATTTTCTATTTGTATTTCCAAAGGTTTAATTAAGCTTCTCATCAGATAATGCTCTGGCTGAGCTCTTTTAAGTTACAAATAACAATACAGTAAGTCCCCTACATACAAATGAGTTCCATTCCGAGAGCGCATCTCTAAGTCCTATTTGTTCGTAAGTCCAACAAAGTTAGCCTAGGTACCCAACTAACACAATCAGCTATACAGTACTGTACTGTAATAGGTTTATAATACTTTTCACACAAATAATATATATAAAGCAAACAAACACAAAAAATAAAGAAAACATCTTTAATCTGACAGTACAGCACCTTGAAAAATACAGTAGTACCAGCTACCTCACTGCTGTTTTTACACTTGCTTCTGGACATCCTGGGCTTGAAATACAGATACTGTACTACTGTACTCTATACAGTACTGTACAGTAAAGTAAACATAAGCACAACCACTTGTAGAGGATGCACGCACGTGACAATGTACGCCAGACACGTGAACTAACTTACGTCGTGATTAGACACGCGAACACACGTTCACATCTTTGAAAGCTCGCAACTTGAAGGTTCGTAAGTAGGGGACTTACCATAAAGATTTCACTATGCCTTCCCTACTGCTAACCTCCATTAGTACCACACATAATTATTCAAGTTTATCATGTTAGAGGTTTTATGCTTAATTTTTAACCATAAAGAATTGTTAGCATTTTTAATAAGTCATAACATTTCACATCTATTAACGAATATCAATATAGAAACTATTTTTTACCACAATGCATCTGTTTTTCTCATCAAAACAAACAACAAGAGGGAAGTATTACCTATAGGAAAACCTCACCTTTAACAAGTTCTCTCTTTTGGGGAAAGCCTCACTAGCACCATAGCTGTGCGTGCGGAGAGCTGGAATCAGTGGTACTTGGAGGAGGAAGAGTGGCCAAGAGGGGCTCCATCTACTGTGCTCATCACCTACCACTCGGAACCCAGGAGGATTCAAGAGGGACAGCAGAGCTGCTGGTTAGGCGCATGGAATTCCCAAACCATAAACGCTAAACCAGAGGCTTTATCCCCGGTTGCACACGTGGGCTCTGCACACGCAGAGCCGAGTTTCAGTTCATCCAAAGAAGTGAATGGCTCCCTGGCCCTTTTTAAAAACAATTTGAAACTTCTGAAAGAGCTGTAGATTCAGAATAACTCAGAGAGACAGCTTCACCCAGTGTCCCCCGGCGGTAACGTTTTGCAGTACTATAGTACAACTGCACAACCGGCATATCGACCGAGGTTGACACAATCCACTGATCTTATTCAGATCACCCCAGTTTTACTTGCCCTCGTGTGTGTGGGTGTTGAGTTCTGTGCAATTTTACTGCCTGGGTAGGTTCATGCTTTCACCACCGTGATCAAGACACAGAAAGGTTCCCTCACAAGGATCCCTCTGTTCACCTTTTATAGACACCCACCTCCTTCTCCTGACCCCGGCTGTCCCTAACCTCCAGCAACCACTAACCTGTTTTCCGTTTCTATATTTTTCATGTCAACAAAATTATATAAATGGAGTTATACAGAATGTAAGCTTTGGGGACTGGCTTTTTTTTTCCACTCAGCATAACTCCCTCCAGACCCATCCATCCAAGGGATTCATCCAAATAGCTGCATGTGTCAATTCCTGGACCCTGTTTATTGCCAACTAGTATTCCAGTGGCGTGGGTGCACCACAGTTTAACCACTGAAGGACATTTGGGTTGTGTCCAGTTCTTGGCTGTTACAAATAAAGCCGCTACAAACATCCATGCAGTTTCTTCTATGAACTTCAGTTTTCATTTATCTGGGACAAATGCCCAAGAGCACAACTGCTTGGTCGTATGGTAATTGCGTGTTTAGTCTTATAAGGAACTGCCACACTATGTTCCAGAATGGCTGGACCAGTTTACGTCCTCACCAGCAATGTGTGAGTGATCTAGTTTCTCCACATCCATACCAGCATTGGTTGGGTACTGTCACTAGTTTTTCATTCTAGCGATTCTGATCCGTTTGTGATCATTTTAATTTGCATTTTCCCGAAAGTCAATGATGTCAAACATCTTTCCATGTGTTTAGCTGCCACTTGTATACCTTTTGGTGAAACGTCCGTTCGTGTCTTTTGCCCATTTTCTGATTGAGTTGTTGCTCTTGTTTTACTGTTGAGGTTTTTCTCCAAATAGCCTTTATTTTCAGAGCAGTTTTAGGTTCACAGCAAAACTGAGCAGAAAGTACACGTCCCCACGCACGCACAGCCTCCCCACCATCAACTCGCCCCGCCAGAGTGGCACATTTACTACCACCCGTGAACCTACACTGCTACATCACCAGCCAAAGCCCATAGTTCACATTAGGGTTCACGCTCGGTGCTGTATATTCTACAGGTTTGGGCACCTGTATAATGACACGTATCCACCACTGTAGTATAATAGAGAAGAATTTTACTGCCCTAAAAATTCTCTATGTTCTGTTCATTGATCCTTATCTCCCCCTTGACCCCTGGCAATTACTAATCATTTTAGTGTCTCCACAGTTGTACCTTTTCCAGAATGTCATGTAATTGGAATCATACATGTAGCCTTTTCAGATTGGTTTCTTTCACTTAGTAACATGCATTAAGGATCCTTCATGTCTTTTCATGACTTGGGAGCTCATTTCTTTTTTGCACTGAATAACATTCCATCGTCTGGCTGTATCAGAGTTTATTTATCCATTCACCTATTGAAGTATATCTTGGTTGCTTCCAAGTCTGTGTGATTATGAATCAAGCTGCTATAAACATCCACGTGCAGGTTTTTGTACAGACATAAGTTTCCAATTCATGTGAGTAAATCCCAAGGAGCGAGATTGCTGGAATACAGAGTAAAAGTATGTTTAGTTTTTTCAAACTGTCTTCCAGGGTGGCTGGACCATTTGCATTCCCACCAGCAATGCATGAATTCTGTCATCCCACCTTTTCACCAGAATTTGGTGCTGACAGTGATTTGGATTTTGGCCATTCTAATAGGTATGCAGTGGTGTCTCATTGGTGTTCTAATTTGCAATTCCCAAATGACGTACGATGTGGAGCATCTCTTAGTATGCTTTTGTGCCATCTGTATGTGTTCTTTGGTGAGGTGTCTGTTCAGGTCTTTGCCAATTTTTATTTGGGTTGTTTGTTTGTTGAGTTTTAAGAGTTATTTGTATATTTTGAATAACAGTCCTTTCTCAGATGTGACTTTTGCAAATGTTTTCTCCCAGGCTGTGGCTTGTCTTCTCACAATGTTGATACTATTGAGTTTTGAGATACTATTGCTTCATCAGATATGTGGTTTAGAATCTTACTTTTCTTACAGGCTGTAGCTTGTCTTTTCATCCTCTTCACAGGGTCTTTCATAGAACAAAAGCTTTTAATTTTGATGAGGCCCAAATTACCAACTGGATTGTGTTTTTGGTGTCAAGTCTAAGAACTCTTTGTCTGGCACTAAGTCCCAAATATTTCTGCTTTAATGTAAGAGGCAACCAAGGAGAGCTCTGAGAGCTGGAAAGAGGAAAACAAAGAGGCTGAAACTGGAGAAACAACAAGGCATCATGACTGTGTTGTTTTTTCCAACCCTCTACCACGAGATGAAAGTGACACAGTCCCCTTATTTTCCAACCCCCAACTTTGCAATAGAAAATAGCCCAGGCACAGTGGTTAAGAATCTGCCTGTCAATGAAGGGGACACGGGTTTGAGCCCTGGTCCTGGAAGGTCCCACATGCCATGGAGCAGCTAAGCCCGTGCACCACAACTACTGAGCCTGCGCTCTAGAGCCCATGAGCCACAACTACTGAAGCCTGCGTGCCTAGAGCCCGTGCTCCGCAACAAGAGAAGCCACCGCAATGAGAAGCCTGCGCACTGCAACGAAGAGTAGCCCCCGCTCACCACAACTAGAGAAAACTTGCGTGCAGCAATGAAGACCCAATGCAGCCAAAAGTAAATAAAATAAAATAAAATAAAATAAAATAGCCCAGGTAGGCTCATTCCTCCCCTGGATAGAACAGGAGTCCTGCCCCCAAAAGGGATGGCTCAGGAACCCTGCCGACAAAACATGGCAAAGGGAAGTGTTCTCCGTTCCTACTGGCTTGAGACCCTCCTCCTCCACTGAGAGACACCAGGAGACTGGACAGTCCAGGCAAGGGGGATCTTACCATAGGAAGTCCCGAGCCCAGGAAGCCTCTTTGTCTCCCGACAAAGGCTTAAGAGACACCAGGTGGCAGGGTGGAATCAGTAAGAGGGAACTTGCCACAAAAAGCACCTGTCTCAGGAAGTGCTCTCTGCCCCCAAAGGCATGGGGGATCCTGCCCAGGGATCACTCTTTATTTCCAGGCCCTGCAATGCCCCTTCCCTCATCTAGAGGCAGCAGCCTAGAGGAATTCCCTCCACCTGCTGTGGCAGCACGAGGAAGGACCGGTGGGAGCCTCAGCACCCGATAAAACAAGCAAATCAAAATAGCACCATGAAGTCTGCGAAATGTAGTTGTTTTTGTAACCATAGCTCACCAAAGTAGCCTGGGTGCTAAACCTAAAAAGACAGTCTGCTAACATTATAGCTAAAATGTCCAGGATACAATAAAAAAATCACCAGCCATACCAAGAACCAGAAAAACCACAACTCAAGTGAAAAAAGGCAATCCACTAATGCCAATACTGAAATGAATCAGACATAGGGATTATTTGACAAGGATTTTAAAGCAGTCATTATAGAAATGCTTCAACAATCAATTACAAATTCTGTTGACACAAATGAAAAAAAAATGTTAAGTCTCAGCAAAGAAATACAAGTTATATATTAAAAAACAAAACAAAACAAAAACCAATGGGAAGCTGTAGAACTGAAAAACCCCATACCTGGAATTTAAAAAAAAAGTATTGGATGGGCTCAATAGTAGAGGGGAGATAGAGGAGGACAGAATTTGTAAACTTGAGGAATTATTAATAGATTTTACCCTGTCTGAAGAAGAGAAAGAAAATAAACTGAAAACAAAAGAAAACAAAAAATAGAGCTTCAAGGAAAAAGATCCAACGTTTGTTATATCAGAGTCCCAGAGGACACAGAAAGAGACTGAAACAGGATTCAAAGAAATAGCAGCTGAAAACTTCCCCAATGTGGCAAAGGACATCAACCTACAAATTCAAGAAGCTGAGTGAACCCCAAACATGATAAATCCAAAGAAATCCATGCCAAGACACATCATAATTAACAGACTGCTGAAAATAATGAAAAAGAACAAAATCTTGAAAGCAGTCAGTGGGAAATGATACATTACCTATAGGAGGACACCAATTTGTATGACAGTGGGTTTCTCATCACCTATAACCATAGATATCAGAAGGAAGTGGCATACTCTTCAAGAGCTGAAGGAAAAGAACTGCTAATCCACAAATTCTGTATCTGGCAAAACTATCCTTCAGGAATAAAGGGGAAATAAACATACGGACAGACAACAGACACAAAATCTGCAGTTAGCAGACCTACCCTTAGCAAATGGCTAAAACAAGTTCTTCAGACAGAAAGGTAATAATAAAAGAAAGAATTTTGGAGCATCAGGAAGGAAGAAACAATGGAAAGAGAACATTTATGGGTACATACAATAGACTATCCTTTTCCTTATGAGTTTCATAAATCATATTTAACTATGGAAACAAAAATTACAACACCATCCGATACTTAAGTCAATGTGGGGAGATGAAGGGACTTCAGTGGAAGTAAGGTCCTTCAAGTGGTAAAATGCTGATAAGAGTAGACTGTGGTGAGTCACATCTACCAGAGCAATCACTAAAAAGGTTATTCAAAGAGATACACTCAGAAACACTAAAAGCAAATAAAAATGGCATTCTAAAATTTGGGTCTTTCCTGTAGGAAGATAAGGAAAAAGAAACAGACAAATGAGAAATAGAGGAAAGAAACAAATAATAAAATGGCAGACTTAGCTCTAACATATCAATGTTTAAATATAAATAGTAGAATTACATTAAATTTAAAAGGTTTTGTGCAGCAAAGGAAATTATCAACAAAACAAACAAACAAAAAAACTACTGAATGGGAGAAAATATTTGCAAATTATAGGATCAATAAGGGGCTAATACCCAAAATACATAAACAGCTCATACAACTCAATATTAAAAAAAAAATTTAAAAATGGGCAGAATCATTGACAGACAAATGGATAAAGAAGATGTGGTACATATATACAATGGAATATTACTCAGCCATAAAAGGAAAAAAATTGGGTCATTTGTAGAGATGTGGATGGACCTAGAGACTGTCATACAGAGTGAAGTAAGTCAGAAAGAGAAAAACAAATATCATATATTAACGCATATATGTGGAATCTAGAAAAATGGTACAGATGAACTGGTCTGCACGGCAGAAACAGAGACACAGATGTAGAGAACAAACGTATGGACACCAAGGGGGGAAAGTGGGGTTGGTGGGGTGGTGGTGGGATGAACTGGGAGAGATTGGGATGGACACACATACACTAATATGTATAAAATAGATAACTAATAAGAACCTGCTGTATTAAAAAAAAAAATAGGGCTTCCCTGGTGGCATAGTGGTTGGGAATCCACCTGCTAACGCAGGGGACATGGGTTCGATCCCTGGTCCGGGAAGATCCCACATGCCGCGGAGCAACTAAGCCCGTGCACCACAACTACTGAGCCTGCATTTTAGAGTCCGTGAGCCACAATTACTGAGCCCATGTGCCTACAGCCCATGCTCCACTACAAGAGAAGCCACCACAAGGAGAAGCCCGTGCACTGCAATGAAGAGTAGCCCCTGCTCGCCGCAACTAGAGAAAGCCTGCACGCAGCAACGAAGACACAGCATAGCCAAACATAAATAAATAAAATAAATTAATAAAAAATAAATACATAAAACCAAGGTTTTAAAAAATAAGTAAAAATAAATAAATAAAAATGTTCCCTATTAAAAAAAAAAAGGACAGAAGAGCTGAATAATTATCTTTCCAAATAAGACATACAGATGGCCAATAGGCACGTGAAAAGATGTTCAGCATTGCTAATCATCAGAGAAATGCAAATCAAAACCACAATGAGATATCACCTCACACCCGTCAGAATCGCTATCATCAAAAAGTCTGCAAATAACAAACGCTGGTGAGTATGTGGAGAAAAAGAAACCCTAGTACACTGCTGGTGTGAATGGAAATTGGTACAACCGCTATTCTATTCCAAAAACAGTATCAAGTTTCCTTAAAAAACTAAAAATAGAACTATCATATGATCCAGCAATGCCACCTCTGGGTATATATCTGAAGAAAATGAAAACACTAATTCAAAAAGATACATGGACCCCAATGTTCTTAGCAGCACTATTTACAACAGGCAAGATATAGAAGCAACCTAAGTGTCCATCAACAGACGAATGGATAAAAAAGATGCGTGTGTGTGTGTGTATATATACACACACGCACACACACACACACACACACACAATGGAATATTACTTAGCCATGAAAAAGAGTTAAATTCTGCTACTTGCAACAACATGGATGGACCTAGAGGGTACTATGCTTAGTGAAATGTCAGAGAAAGACAAATACTGTATGTTATCACTTATAAGTGGAATCTAAAAAGTAAAACAAATGAATGAATATAACAAAACAGAAACAGACACAGAGAACACACTAACTAGTGGTTATCAGTGGGGAGAGGGAAGTGGGGATGGGCAGGATAGGGGTAGAGGATTAAGAGGTAAAAGCTACTGTGTATAAAATAAATAACCTACAAAGATATTTGTACAGCATAGGGAGTATAGCCAATATTTTATAATAACTTTAAATGGAGTATAATCTATAAGAATAGTGAATCACTATGTTGTACACCTAAAATATAATATTGTAAGTCAAATATACTTCAATTTTTAAAAAGGCAGAGATTGCTTTAGGGGATTTTAAAAAAGTTTCAACTCACAGGGAACTGTATTTAATATCCTGTGATAAACCATAATGGAAAATAATTTTTTAAAAAATCAGTGTATGTATACATAACTGAATCACTTTGCTGTACAGCAGAAATTAACACAACATTGTAAATCAACTATACTTCAATATAAAAAAATTTCAACTATATGCAACTTACAAGAAACTCACTAAATTCAGTGACATAGGTAGGTTGAAAGCAAAAGTACTGAGAGAGATATAACATGCAAACATTAATAATACATAAGCAGAAGTAGCTATATTAATATCTGATAAAGTAGATTTTAGAGCAAAGAACTTAACCAGGGTTCAAGAGGGAATTACATAATAGTAAAAGGATCAATCCACCAGGAAAAAATAATGTTCCTAAGTAGGTACACACAAAATAACAGAGCCTAAAAATCCATGAAACAAAACAATAGAGTTGGAAGGGAAAAGAGACAAATCCACAGTTATAACTGGGGACTTCAACACCCTCCTCTCAGCACCTGAGAGAATTTCTAGCAAAAAAATCAGCAAGAATAGGTAAGATCTAAACAGTGCAGTCCACCAACAGGATCTAACTGACACATACAGATTACTTCACCCCACAAGGGCAGAATACATTTTTTATAAGTGCTCATGACACATTCATCAAGACCTACCATATCCTAGGCCATAAAACAATCTCAAAAAATGTAAAGGCATTGAAATCATAAAGATTATGTTCTCTACCCATAATGGAATCAATTTTTCGACCTCAGTAAGATGAAGAATGCAGGAGGGACTTCCCTGGTGGCGCAGTGGTTGAGAGTCCACCTGCCAAAGCAGGGGACACAGGTTAGATCCCTGGTCTGGGAAGATCCCACATGCCGCGGAGCAACTAAGCCCGTGTGCCACAACTACTGAGCCTGTGCTCTAGAGCCTGCGAGCCACAACTACTGAGCCCACGTGCCACAACTACTGAAGCCCGTGTGCCTAGAGCCCGTGCTCCGCAACGAGAAGCCAACGCAATGAGAAGCCCGCACACCACAACTAGAGAAAGCCTGCGTGCAGCAACGAAGACACAACGCAGCAAAAATAAATTTTTAAAAATGGTTAACTTTATTAAAAAAAAAGAATGCAGGAAAATCTCTAAACACTTGGAAATTAAACAAGATACTTCTAAAAAATCCATTTGTCAGAAAGGAAGTTTCAAAGGGAAATTTAAAATATACATAGAACTGCATGGAAATGCTCACCAATTTTTAAAAGTTTGAAAGGTTTACAATGAAGAGAACTTAGGTCTCTTTTTCTAAGTCACTCATCAGTGTCTTTCTTCCCCAGGCTGCGTTATTCCAGTGTGCCTGACCATTCTATTTCCTGACCCCTCAATCATTTTTTGGTCATTTGTAACCCAATCTCTCCTCCCAGATCACAGCCCTCTGCAAGTTTTCATTCATATTATATCCCCCATATTCTTCTGCAGGTAGGAAAATTGAAGGAAAGGAATTTTTCCTTTCATAGAAGGTGTCAGAGAGCAAATGTGTCCAAAAGTGTCAATACAGTCTCGATTTTAGGAATGGCTCCTGAAGAGAGCTGAAAAGGCTCTCATGCGGTTTACAATGTGGCAATTAACTCCTGAAAGAATGCCTGAGAACCTCTAATGAGCTTTGCATGTTTCCTCTGTTTAGCAGTGGGGTTGAATGAGTTATATTATTCACACCTGGGAGGTGGGACGCTTCCCTAAAGCAAGCTTGATGACCTTTAGGCCAAGTACTACGAAAGCAACATGGTACTCAAACACCAGTCTTCAGAAATTAAAGAAATATACGTAGCGCTGCAAATGGAAGCATTTTTCTTTTTTAAAAAATCAGCTGTGGGCACATGAGTGGGTATAGCTTTGCCTTCCATCAGGCAGGGACCCTGCTGAGGATGGTGGTGACACGTTAATTTCAGCAGCGTGTGTCTGAGAGGAGAAACACAGCACATGTTTCATGAGAAGTTTCACTTGGGGACAGAGGTCCAGGCTGGCTTTGGCGGTGGTCTGAGGGCCACCTGGACAAGTCAGGTTTCTGGCTACTTCTGGGACTGGCTCACTTCCAGGCCTCGTTAGGTGAAGTTAGATTGGAGCCAGGGCGGGGAGGAGGGGTACGGGGAGGGGTCCAACCCCCTGGGGAGTCTGGACAGTACTCGCCGGAGCCCTTCAGACCCAGGGCAGCGCCAGACACATCCATGCCCGCCCCGGGTGAGTCTTGCTGGAGTTGGGTGAGCAGCAAAGGAGGATAAGATCTGGTCTCTGCCCCCAAGAATTTTACAATCTTAGCGGGGAGGTAAGGGACAAAGGAAACAATCAACCAGCACATGCCTTGTGCTGAGATGAGAAATCGCTGGAAACAGTGGAAACAGGTTGGAAAGGACGGAGATGGCAGCAGGTAGCAGGGCTGAGGCTCCACGGCCACACCTTTGTCCCCAGAAGCTGACTTTCAGTGGGACATCACCCTCTGAAACCTTGTCGAGAAGGTTGCCTGAGTGGAGAAAAGCCACCTTCCTACGAAACAGAACCACCCTTGAGTGCTGGCATCCCCTTTGCCGTCACTTCTATCAAGACAGCCAGAAAGTGTCTTGGTGATGAGATTTGACGACGGTGCACTGACTCTTTGCTGGAATCGTGTGCTGTTACCTCAGGTCTAAACGTCACAACCTCTGCTCTGAACTTAGGGCATGAATTTGAAGCTGGTTTGTCTTTCTGGTTAGGCTCTGCTGAGGTGCCCACTAAAATTCGTGGGCATTTCCCAATCACATAAACATGAAGGGGTGAGAAAAGAATCGAGAAGTAGACTGGCCAGGAGGAGGAACCAGCCCAGGCCTGGGAAGCCACTGGTACAGCTCTCCTCAGGAGATAAAACATGCATATTAAACTGCAACGACATATTGTTTCATTGATCAGATTGGTGAAGCCAAAAATGGGCCACTGAGAATCAGCATTGGCGAGGGTGTAAGAAATAAACGGATGCTCAGGTCCATGGCTGGGGAGCATGTAAATCAGTACACCTTTTTGACCTGCAGTATCTACTGAAATGTTTCAAGGTCATACCTTTTGATCTGGTATTTCTACTTTTAAGATTGAAGGCTCCAAAACTCTTCTATAAGTGCTCAAAGACTCAAGAATGTTCCTTGTGGCTTTGTAATATAGAAGTAACCCAGATGAACTCTGAAGAAGATTAAATAGATGTTGGGACCTTCACACAGTGGAATACTACACGTCTTAAGATGAGTTAGACCTGTTTGTCCTGATGTGGAAAGTGAAAAACGCAAGCTCAGAGCAGCTTCGATGGTATGAGTCCACATCCGAAATAATCAATAGCAACAATAGTAGAGTTAATATCAGCGCAAAAAAGGAAGGTGGAGAATTAGGCACCCCTATTTGGCAGTGCACCTCTAGAAGTGAAATAATGTACATTCCTGGAAAGTTTGGAATTTTAAGTAACTTTGGAACTTAAGTAAATGCATCATTTAATCAGAAAAAAAAAATAAACAACAAGGTCCTACTGTATAGCACAGGGAACTATATTCGATATCCTGTGATAAACCATAATGGAGGGCTTCCCTGGTGGCACAGTGGTTGAGAGTCCGCCTGCCGATGCCGGGGACACGGGTTCGTGCCCTGGTCCAGGAAGATCCCACATGCCGCGGAGCGGCTGGGCCCGTGAGCCATGGCCGCTGAGCCTGTGCATCCGGAGCCTGTGCTCCACAACGGGAGAGGCCACAACAGTGAGAGGCTTGCATACCACAAAAAAAAAAAAAAAAAAAAAAAACTCATAATGGAAAAGAATATGAAGAAGAATATATATATGTATAATTGACATGCTTTGCTGTACAGCAGAAATTAACACAACATTATAAATCAACTATACTTCAATAAACTTTTTTAAAAAAGAAATGAAAAGAAAACTAAGGTAGGACCCATCCTAGCGTAGTTCTGAAACACATTTCTATCCAGTGAATATTCGCAGGAGTTATTCATGATGTTCGTAAACACCTGAGTGGATGAGGAGACACTTCACAGAGGCATCAGGACACGGATCTCCTCTGTGAATAAACAAGGGGAGGTATGGCCAAGGCCACGTGGCAGGTTCATTCAGAGCCCCACATCGCATCCAGGAGTTGCAGTTGGTTGTGGGTTTTGAACGAGGAATTTTTAAGTCTCTTGAAGTCTCGGTTTTCTTATCTGTAACTTGCAGTTGGGTGAGGTGTCCTTTTTAAGGACTAGTTGAGTTGGGCTCAGCGGGCAGATCAGCGGAGTACAAGTGAGCTATTTCTGCTGGCCATGGCAGGCACCGTCACATCTGCTAGGACCGGGGCAGTGAGAGCTGGCCACCCAACACTGAGTTAGCCTAGAATAACCTAAGTAGCCTTTCCCACTCCAGTAATTTCATTCATCCCAGGCCTCCGCTTCCCCAACTATACTTGACTGAAGAAAATCAGGAAAAGAGAGACAGACAGACACACAGACAGGGAGAAATGTATTAGGAAGAAGAAAATACAAGTGGTGACGGGGACTGTTGGGAGGGAGGGCAATTACAGATGAGTTACTGGACGTGCAAATCACATAAACAAGTGTTTGAAACACAAACCCGGGCCCCAACAGGCGATGACGGACACCCAGCCACAGAGCCCCGGGGGGCCTTCTCCACAGCGCGGCCATTGATCCAGCCCAGGTGTGCGCAGCCTTGGCCACCCTCATTTCCCCTTCCTGCCCGAGGCCTCCCAGCTGCTCAGGAAGCTGCGAGGTCCCGGCTATGCGTGCAGAACTCAGCAGCTGGTCAGGAGCCCGGGGAGCAAAGAGGGGGCAGGTGGGGGACAGTTCCAGGCCCATCTCACCCTGAGAGCAGCTTTTGTGGCAAAGACAAGCCATCATGTTAACTTGAGACAGTCTTTCAGGGCTTATGCCTTTCCTGCCGGGCGGGGCTGGGCCCAGGAAGAAAGATAAAGTCACCAACGATACTGGAGCCATTACAGTGCATCTTGTGGGCACCCTGACCCTCATGAGAGCTCCCCAAGGCAGGCACTGTGATGTGTATTGAACACATGAGGGGTCAGCAGGTGGTCAGAAAGGTCAGACAGCTTGTTCAAAGTCACCCAGCCAGAAAGAGACGGGGGCAGGGTTCAAACCCAGCTCTGCCCAACTCCCCTCCCTCTGATATCGCTGCCTTGCATTTTTGCCTTTGGTTCTTTCCAGGGATGTCTCCTGTCCCTTCCAGACCGAAAGCCTGACATGCTGAAAGCAGGCTGTCTTCTGTCTCTGTTTGTGATGCCCTTTTGAATACATTAGAAGGTTAACCTCAAAAGATATTCCAAAATCAATAAGAAACCTCAGCAATAATTGCAAAGCCATCACGCCTACAATGTCATGTTGCCTAAAAGCATCTGCGGTCATTCAGGTCTCGGCCCTGCATCCCTGTGTGGGTGGACCGTCCCTGCTCCAAGCTACGACTGCTGCTGTCACACACTTGGCACTAGAGCGTGCCAGCCTGACCCGACCCCCTGCCTCTCGTCTCTGACTCTCTGCAAGGTACACCAGCTCTCACCCCATCTGTGGTTCCACATATCCAACGTCTCTGAGCACAGGAGGGAGACCGGCCGAAGGCACAGTTCTGTAACGATTCACGCCCTGATCGGAATTTGGCAAAACAGATTTGGGGCACACGGGTGGAGGTCCACGGCGCTAGAGAGTGAACTGAAATCGGTATGTCACTACCCCTCCTGGGCATGACTGCAATCAGGTGAGATCCCTGAAAACCAAGTCATCTCCGAGATGCAAAAGGACAGGTCTCTAAGGGTGTTTCAGTCGCCCCTGGGGACAGGCTTGGGAAGAGGCAGAGGGGGGAACAGGGAGAAGGAGGATGGGGGTGGGGCAGACCCCCCCATAGCTGTTACAGGTTGAAGTGTGTCCCCCTCAAATTTACAGGTTAAAGTCCTAACCACCAGTACCCCAGAACATGAGCTCATTTGGAAATATGATCATTGCTGATGCAATTCATTAAGATGTCATAGCAGAACAGAGTGCACCTTAATCCAATGACTGGTGTCCTTATAAAAAGGGGAAATTTGGACACAGACGCAGGTACAAGGGGAAGGCCATGTGAACATGAAGATGGCCATCTTCAAGCCAAGCAGAGAGGCCTGGAGCAGACCCTTCCCTCACACCCCCCAGAAGGAAGCAACCCTGCGAACACCTTGATCTCGGACCTCCAGCCTCCAGACTGGGAGATAACACATTTCTGTTGTTTAAGCCCCCTGTTCGTGGTACTTTGTTCCGGCAGTCCTAGCAAACAAATACAACAGCTCATTTTCAACATTCTACAAAGAGAAACCTGGACTGTTTACAACAGTTCTCAGTGTAAGGCTACACATTAAAATACAGCAAAGTCAGAGTGACCTGCTTTCAGCCTAAAATAGGATGATGGACTCTCCGTGATATTTCCCTCACTTCTCAGGAAACCTTCCAAGAACCATCTACATATCAAGGGCAGTGCTGTGTCACCTGCAGGAGATATCTGTGTCTTAATTGACAGATTGTAAATATGTACACACACACAAAAACAGAGAGCGGATACCCTAAGCATAAAGTCCTAAATATTAGATGAGAATTAGATTATATGCATGTTGATTACGTGCTTTAGTCCTCTGTATAATTGTTGACTGGAAATCTGTGCATCTGAAAAATGATGTAAGTTTTCACTTACTATCCTTACATATTTATAACACACTGAAGAAAAAATCCATACAACGTGGGCTTCAAAACAAATGGAATCAAACCAAGATGTTCTTTGTTTAAGGAACGTGTTCTGAATTAGGGCCATGAGAACATTCACAATTTTGTGGCAATTTTGCAAAATAGGATTTACCTTGATGACTTTATAAAGCTTTGCACTGTAATTTTACCTACAGACTTTCTGATTTTTCTGTCATCTGATATGCATTTTGCTGGGTGAAAGCATAAACATGAATTCCATTTTGGGTTTTTTTCTCATCACTGGTAACTGTCACCCAACACCCACAGACAGGACGCGAGCTCACTAAAGGTAGAGGTGGTTTTCAATTTGCCTCATGCAACATGGCACAGTGTCACACGCATGGACTCTGCATAGCTCATTCATTCATTCAACAGACATACACACTTCCCCCGCTACTGTGCCCAGCATCCTGGATGGTGAGGAATCCCGCAGGACAGAATAACACATCCGAGAAGGAAAGCAGTGCAGAGCTGTTTTTTTCTATCTACATAGACGTAGTCTATACACATGCAGATTCACCACCTTGTTTAAGATTATTTGGGTCAAACCCAGCAGGCCAGTTTTCTATTTGTTCTCTGAGGGCCCTGGAAGGTCTGGGTTGGTGGCAACAGGACATAGGTCTCGCTGGCTCTTTCCTAAGGATCGTAGCCCTAGGACGGGGAGGAGAGCTGTAATACAGAATGTCTTCTCTAGTTGACCGCTTTTGACTAAAATAACAACATTCACTCTGACATAATGACTGCACCAATTAGACTTAAGCAAAGAAAAAACTCTGGTGGGATAAATTTAGTCGTGGGAATGGAAACCTCTCCAGCAATTATTTGTGTCCTCCCAGGGGTTGGGTGACAGGCATGGTGCAGGCTGGACGTCTACAGGGAGGCCCAAGCTTCTGAGTTGGGGACGGGGGCGGCGGGGGGGGACCTACGCGCTACCAGCTCCTCGCTGGGCATTGCACCTTCTCTCCTGCCTTGCATCCCCAGCACAACCTGGAGGGGGCGTTGCAGAGGCAACAGGGAGGGCTGAACAGCGGGGTCTGGGCAGCAGGAACGACGAAAACAATCCTTGGGCTGAAGCTTCCAGACTCTTGCCTTGAATGGAAGCCCCCAAGGGCAGGACCTCAGTCCATCCAACCGTGCACAGAGCGAGTAAATACCAAATGAAAGAACGGCTGGATCCAGTTTCAAGAACATTAAAATAAAGCCATTCTTATAACAGCCCACGTCCTTTCTCTGGGTGCCTGCACACGTAGGGGGCGCCTCCATTTGTGTATAGAAGACTCGAGTGGGGTATAGGGCTGTGGTCATGATTTCTTGGGGCACCGAAAGGCAAATCAAGAGACTTGAAACTTTAAAACAGAGGCTCCATTAGAAAGTACTTTAGAGTAATTGTTCGAAAGTACAAACGTCACTCTGCTGTGGCCAACAGAGACAAGTGTTTACTCCATTTTGCTTTTTAAATGAAAGTGTCAGCCAAGCTGAGAAATCCTTTTCATCCCCGGCTGCCGCCTGTGAGGACGCACGAGGCTGCGCGTCGGTGCAGACGATCACTCGGCAAGGCTGCGGCCCCTCCCTGGGGAGGCTATTAGCGTCCTGACTTCTCGTAAAGGCAGGGAGACATGAGAAGCTGATTACTATTCAGATCAGCAGCCAGGCCCAGGCTGTCTGGAACTGACATCGCCAGGTAAATAAAAGGGCATATTCACTACAGGCGGAGCACGTTGTCCCATCCCACTGCGGAAAGGGGACACACCTGCACCCGTGGCATTTGTGGCCCCCGTACAGAAATGCCTCCAGCCCCCCAAAGGCAGAGATCACGCATTGTGCACAATGTAATTTCTTATTTGGTGTCGCTTAGCGCTCCGTCATCCCCAACATCCTTAGCCGGCAAGTACCTGGACCACTGGGACGTAGCATCAGGTGGGAACGGATCACAGCCCGGGGTCCGATTCTTGGTCCCTCCACTCATTTCCTGGGTGGTGGCCTCTCTGCATGGGACACTGGCCACTTGTCGATTACGCCCTGTATCAAACAACAACAGCAAAGCCGTTGGCTCCGTGGCTTAAATGGATTAAGGAAATGACCTCATGATAATAGCTAACCTGTATGGACCTCTTTCTCTGTGCCCAGGACTGTGCTTCATAATCATTATCTCACAACAACGCTGTGAGGCTGTTATCACCCTCCTTTTCCGGGTAAGGAAGCTGTGCACAGAGAGGTTAAGTAACCTGCCCCAAGTCACACAGCCAGCAAGGGAGGTAGCCTGGACTCCAGTCGGGTTTGTTTCTGACTCCAAGCCCATGGCTGCCCCTGCACACAGCCTGGGGGTGGACAAAGCATCCCTCTCCCCGCTCCCCTCCCACGATCCATGGAGTTGCGGAAGGTGGTTTCTCAATCACATGCAAATTCGATTTGTCTTAAGAATCAATCCCACTTTATCTAAAAACCCATCTTAACGTGAACTTGCAGGGAGCTGAAGGGGGCTGTCGCGATGCAGGAGCTCAGGGCCCCTCCTGGGAATGTCTGTGGTAAGACTACACTCTGCCTTATAAATCTTGTCCAGGCAAAGAAAAGAAGCCGGATTGTGCAGGGGTAGAGTTACTCCAGCTGCCGGGACCCCCGCCTTCCAGACTTGGGGAGGTCGGGGGGCAGCCAAGCCCATCTGATGACTGGCCCAGAGGGCCATGTTTGAAGCAAACGTTCTCAGGTTTCCAAGAAGCGAAGGTTCGCTGGGGAGCTGGGACTGAAGGATGAATCCATGCTGTGTGTTTTCTTAGATAAGTTGAGGGTGGCAGACAGCATAATGAGTCCGACTCCTTTCGGGCTCAGATAAGATTGAGGCCCCTGTCTCTGAACGTGTTATTAATACTCAGTTTGGTCTGCTGCCTGCCCGGGCGGAAAGGAGAGAGAGCTGTTCTTTTCCTGCAGAGTCAGAAGATGCAGGGGCTTCCCCAAGGCAGGGTGACCCCAGGGTTACAAACCCAAGAGGGCAGAGCCAGGCCAACCACATTGGGTCCCATCCTTGCAGCTTGGACACTCAGCGCCAGCTTGGTCACTGAGGCTGTGGCCACGACCTCTCTCTTCCTTGCAGTGTAACCACGTTTACTTAAGCATGGATATGGTACAATAAATACTGCGTTTTCATAAATCTGTTTGTGAGATCCAGTGGTATGACAGAAACTATGAAATATGCATCAAAATCTATGACAGCCTCCTCCGAGCATTTTAGACAAATGTTTACCTGCGAGAACATTGCAGGGCTATCATCTAGACTCCAGGAAACACTCGAAGCTTCTTCTCCATTGCGGTGAGATATTAGCAAAACACTTTTTTTTTTTAATGCAAGTTCTTTCACCTTTGGGATCCCCATGTCCTGCACCTTCACCCTAGGAAACACGTGTTTCCATTTGCATGAACCGTACCTACCCGTGCCCCCCGCCATCCCCACTCCGTGCTGGTTCCATCTGCCAGGCAGCCACCCAGCCCTCCTGGGTCCACGGCATCCCCTAGTGCAGCGCTGCAGCTGGCTTCCTCACGCTGCCCTGCCTCCTGCTGAGAAGACGGTCAGTATAAGGCGTGTGCCTCCCCCCCCACTCCCAGCCTCCCGCCATGGTCCTTCTGTCTTCAAGTATCCAATACAGTAAGTCCCCTACATACGAACCTTCAAGTCGTGAGCTTTCAAAGATGCGAACGTGCGTTCGCATGTCCAGTCACATAAGTTAGTTCATGTGTCTGGTGTACACTGTCATGTGCATGCATCTTCTACAAGCGGTTGTGCTTTTGTGTACTTTACTGTACAGCACTGTACAGAGTACAGCAGTACAGTGCCTTTATTTCAAGCCCAGGATGTCTGGAAGCAACCGTAGGAGCAGCGGTGATGTAGCTGGTACTGTACTGTACTTTTCAAGGTACTGTACTGTAAGATTAAAAATGTTTTCTTTATTTTTGGTTTGTTTTATATGTATTATTTGTGTGAAAAGTATTATAAACCTATTACAGTACAGTACTATGTAGCCGATTGTGTGAGTTGGGTGCCCAGGCTAACTTTGTGGGACTTATGAACAAATTAGACTTACAAACGTGCTCTCGGAACAGGACTTGTTTGTATGCCGGGCACTTATGGTAAACATTTACATGTAGAGAATGAGTTAATTCCACTAGAGACACTCTCTCTCACACGCCCACCCATATTCTCTCTAACTCCTTCCTCTTCCTTATTTTCTTGAAACTCATCGGAGTTTCTCCAGGAAACTCTGTACACACCTCCTAACCCTCTTTCCCTTGCATTTGGGAGCCAAATGTGAACCAGAATTAGGGATGAATGATGTAAAAGTGGTGCTGGGGGGCTTCCCTCATGGCGCAGTGGCTAAGAATCCACCTGCCAATGCAGGGGACAAGGGTTCGAGCCCTGGTCCAGGAAGATCCCACATTCCACGGAGCAACTAAGCCCGTGCGCCACAACTACTGAGCCTGCGCTCTAGAGCCCACAAGGCACAACTACTGAGCCCACGTGCCGCAACTACTGAAGCCCGTGTGCCTAGAGCCCATGGTCCGCAACAAGAGAAGCCACCGCAGTGAGAAGCCCGCGCACCGCAATGAAAAGTAGCTCCCACTCGCCGCAACTAGAGAAAGCCCGTGCGCAGCAACAAAGACCCAGCACAGCCAAAAATAAATAAATAAATTAATCAAAGAAAAAAGTGATGCTGGGGACGCAGGTCCACCCAGGAAGAGACATGCCCGCCTTTGCCGTGGAGAAAGGTGCAATGGCACTCCAATGCTGTTTCGAAAGCTCTGGAAAGTACCCAGAAGTGCCTTTCAATTTCCATGAACCTCTACCTACTCATCCGATTTCTCCAAGGAAACCCGCTTTCCTCAAGCACTAGCATTCAAGGTGAACTTCACAAACACGATTTTCCTCAATGTGATGGTTTTTCTGTGGTCCTCCGCAGAGAGCGCCTTGAAGGTGTGGTTATTTTCCCCTGAGCAGTGCATCCAGATGTGGCTTGAGTTGTATGTGGACTGCTCTACAGGGTAATCTAGTTCCATTTAAGTGCAACACGCTCTCTACGGAGAAGCGTGGTCTGAGTACCAACCATTTACCCCCCGCCGCTTGGGCCCACACCTGGGTGGGGGGCACTTCTGGTGCATCCCCTCAGCTCCTGTCGGCCTCACCTCTTGTTTCAGCCACTGACCTGGGGACCAGGTCCCTGCAGGTTGCAACCAGCTTCACACAGGTGTGAACAGCTGGATTCCTGTCTCACCACACCCGTTTCTGATGGTGAGATGCGATGCCCGGGGGAAAGGTCTCACACACACATCACCTGAAAGTGCAGAGTTAACACCTGTGAGGACGGCAGGGGAGTCAATGCTCCCCACTTCAATGCTCAGGTAGAGTGTTCTGAGTCTTTACTCCAGAAGATTCTTCAGAGCTCCAAGGAGCAACATCTAGCGACCCTTTGCGGTGTCCAGCTGGATAACACATCTCTCCCCTGTCTGCTCCCTCACCCCTGCTCTCTGGGACCACCCAGTTTATTTATTTGTTTGTTTGTCTGTTTATTTATCCCTGAATAAACCAGTCACATCAGACCTTGTCTCAGGATGTACTTTGTGAGGAAACCAATGGAGACAGGCTGTTTCTCAATGCTTCCAACTACACATGTGGATTAGCTGGAGAACCAGACAGGAAGGCAACTTCTTAACACAATTTCTGTAAGCATGACTGTGGCTCATTTTGGTGCTGTGGGCACCCAAACCAGAAATATATTTGTGACAAACCCCAGAAGACCTTCCATGAACATGAGGGTCCATAAAGACAATCAAAGGAAGAGCTGGTCCTTGCTCTAGAATGAGGACAAAAGGCAATTTATCACACAGTTGACTTGAGCATAAACGCATCAAACTATCTCCAGGTAATAGAAACAGATTCTGACATTAATTTCAATTCTCCACACCGCCAAAAGTGAGACCGTCTTTAACGGCACGTGGAGAAGAGACGGTCTCTGCTCTGTGCTGAGCCAGATCCCTCGGCTTCTGCATTTTCTTTTCTCTGGATTTTGCCTGTCCTGCAAAGTTTGCACTGGGACATCATTTCTAGGATCGGGTTCAGAGCTGAGCCCCGGAGGTTTTACTGGGGGGACTGCAGAGAAGGCTTGGTTCCCCCCCCGGGACTCTGCAAAGTGCCTCCCCCCGTGTGGAGTGCCCCGCAGTGGTGCCCCTGTAGCCTGCACAGCCTGGACCCCTGGGTCTCCTGGTCTCAGACCCCTTGCTCCCCAGCTGATCTGTTGCCAAGACTCCAGATTCATCCTCTGCCTCTTTGCAGAGAAGTGGCTTCCCAGCTGGGGTCTGAGCTAAGACGGATTCCCCCCAGGGAGCAGGGACAATCTGTCCCCTCCCTTCATGTCCTCAGATCACCCCCCTCCAGGCAGCACTGTGAACTCATTGTCTCAGTACTTCCTGCCCAAAGTCCTGTGAGCTACAAAGAGACAGAGGTAGCCCTCCTGCTGGCACGTGGGCCTCTGGGCACCAGGAGAATGTGACCTGTTGGAAACAACGTGAGGTGGGATAAAAGGGAATCCAAAAGCTGGGGATCTGCCAGGTGGTCAGCCACTCCCCTCTGGCTCTGGAGACAGCCTTGTGCAGGCGTTAGCATATGCGACGGGTGGGGAGTGGAAAGCAAAGCTGGGCAGGCCTGACACTTCTATAAATATTCTAGTTCTGTTGGGTAGGAAGAGCGTAAGATGTGAATTCTTTTACCTCAATAAGAGAAAAACCCAGTCAGGGACCCCGCCTGAAGGAGGCGGGATGCTTTCCTACCCTGGTCTCCCTCTCACTTCTAGAAAGCTCCAGGTGGAGCTTCCTAATTGCCTGGCGAGGGAGGGTCGGGGGAGGGTGTCTCTGTAGGGGTTGATTCTGAAGGCCTGGGGAGGGGGAAGGGGACGGTCACCGGGCTCTTTCCAAGGCAGAAGAGGGTGGTGGCCACAGAGCGCCAGCTGGAGACCAAGGGGGCTGAGAACTCAGAGGGCCTCAGTCCAAAACCCACCTCCACGCGTTTGCTCCAGGGAGGCTTGGGGGCCTCAATCTCACCCCCCAGGTCCTGGACAGGCTCGTACACAGCCAGGGCCTTTTAATGCACTCAGGGAGAGGCCAGCGACCCCAGAGTTCTTGCAGCTTCCTCTGGATTTGGGGGTTGGTTGGTTCGTTTTTTGGCCACACCATGCGGCCACTTGCAGGATCTTAGTTCCCCAACCAGGGATTGAACCCGTGCCCCCTGCAGTGGAAGCGCAGAGTCCTAACCACTGGACCGCCAGGGAAGTCCTAGGTTTTGGCTTTTATTTCACATTTAGTCTTACCAAATGCATTCCAACCCTACAGACGCTTAGAACTCAAGGAGAAGATGCTTATTTTTACGAACTAAGTCAAAACAGAAGAAGTGGAAAATCCACACTTCTTAACCCAAATGCTATTGTTTCCCTTGATTCTCTTAAAGAATCTACTTTATACCCAACTAGGGGTGTGTCTTTTTAGTTCTCAGCATAATTACGGTCGGCTTAGAAAACACCATTTTAAAAATCTAAAACACTACCCCAGTTCTTAGAAAGAGTTCTCAGACTCCTGTTAAATCCCAGGAGAAATGTAATGCACCCAAACCCAAGCTAACTTAGCTACAGTCTCAAGGGGTGTATGAATCACCCCTCTCCCCAGTCCGTCCATGGATGGATTCAATATCCCTCCATATCTGTTCAGTGTGTGAGGCCAAGTACTACACCTGGTCCAAAGAGCCTCATTCTCTAAAGAAAGTCTAAGGAAACAGTCTTGGACTTTGCACATGCTGTTCCTCTGCCTGGAACTCTCTGCCACTCCCTGTACCCAGTTATTTTTCAGAATTCTGTGGGCTGACTGGGCTCATACAGGTGGTCGTCACTTAGAGTTTCTCATGCAGTTACAGTCCGATAGTGGCTGGAGCTGGAACCATCAAAAGGAGTCTTTATTCACATGTCTGGAAGCTGCTGGGCTGGCCAGAACAGCAGGGGGCTGACTGTAACTCTAATCCACGAGGCCCACTTGGGCTTCCTCACAGCATGGTGGTCTTGGGGAGGTTGGACTTCTTACTTGGCATCTGCCCTCCTCCTGAACAAGTGTTCCGGAAGGTCTGGGCGAAAATTCAAGGCTTCTGGGGACCTAGGCTCAGAAGACCCAGAGAGTCACTTCTGCCACATTCTATAGGTCAAGTGAGGCCAGCTCAGATTCAAGGGGAGAAGAATTAAATTCCATATTTCAGTGGAAGAGCAAAGAGTGTGTGGCCCAGGATCCCACCTACGACACCATGTTATCTTTAGTCATCATGTCTCCTTAGGTTTCTCTAGACTGCCACAGTTTCTCAGACTTTCCTTGTTTTTGATGACTTTGGCAGGTCTGAGGATTACTGTTCAGGTATTTTTTGCACTGTCCTTCAATTTGGGTTTGTTTGATATTTTTCTCATGGTTAAACTGGGGTAATGGGTTTTGGGGAGGAAGACCCCAGAAGTGGTTACCAATCAAGGGTACATGACTTATTACTGTTGCTATTGACCTTGACCACCTGGCTGAGGCTGGGTTTGTCAGCTTTCTCCACTGTAAAGTTACTCTTTTCCCCCTCTTTTCATACCATGCTCTTTGGAAGTCATTATGCGTGGCCCACACTTAAGGACTGGGGAGTTATGTTCTGCCTCCTTGAGAGACAAGTATCCATATAAATTATTTGGAATTCTTCTGTATGAGACACTTGTCTATAATCCCTCATTTGTTTATTTATTTATCATTTATTCATGTCAGTATGGACTCATGGATATTTATTTTATACGCTGCTTATACTCCAATATTTTATTGCTCAAATTGTTCCAGCGTTGGCCACTGGAAAGTGCTTGCATTTGTCTCCTCTGTCCCTTTGACCTGCCCCCATCACCGTGTTCTTTGAGCACTCCCTTATTCTCTGACACTGTAAGATGCTCCAGTCTCACCTTGTACCTCTCCTGCCCTGGCCCTGGAATCAACAACTTCTTCAACAAGCCCTGGTTCCTTTTAGTTGAGGTTGGTATTAGAACCCAAGATCTGGGTGCCTGGTTGGGCAGCAGGATTTGTAATTCTGGATCTAAACTCACAGTGGTTTCCAACACTGAGCGCACACGAGAAGCACCTTGTACGCTGACGGCAGCAGGGCAAGTGGTTCCCCACAGGTTTCTGAGGCTCCACGCATCACCCTCTGCACATCACACATTATTTACCGGATAAGATATGCATTCAGTTGACATTTTTTTCTTTGCAGTTATTTGCAAGTACTGTTTCCACCAACATTTACTGAAGTTGAAGTATCTTAGCAGAATTTACTAAGCCAGGCACTGCTAATGTTCTCTCTGTCGCCCCCTGGAGGTTGGTCCTCCTGTCAAAGCCCAGAGAACGTGGAAGGTGAGGACTTCATTCTCTCAAGGTAATAAGGGGGGGCTCAGGATCTAAGCCAAGGCCATCTGAGCCCAAGACACTAACGTGACTACCTTCTTTCTGGAATCAAGAAGAGAGCTCTAATTGGGATTAAAGTGCGTTTGTGCATGTGTGTGTGTGTTTGTATACAGGAGAGCGTGTGAGCATGTGAGAGCCGTGTGTGTGTGGATTGTGAGTGTGCGTGAGACCAGGCGTATGTGTGTCATTGAGGTGAGTGTGTGTCTGTGAACTGTGAGAATGTGGTGTGTAAACTTGATATTATGTATGGGTGTGTGCGTGAGGATAATATGTGAGCATGAGTGTGTGTGTGTGTGTGTGTACGTGTGCAAGTGTGTGAGAGTGTGTGAGCTTGGGGTGGCAACAGGCAACACCCAGTCCCTGGGGCAGTCGGCCCGGTGACACGAGCCCCCCGGCCATCCTCCGTCCTCACGCCGCCTTGAACTTGCCAGCCCACCCTGCACTCGCAGGAGGGAGCAGTGTCCCGGGCCCCGGGCTCCGAGCCTGGCTCAGCGCCAAGCCTCACCTCTCGTCTCCTCCAGAGAACCTGGGTGTAGCACCACACAGCCAAATATTTGCCTTCTCTGCCATCACTAACTACAGCTCCACAAGTTCCCACATGGCTACATTCGCCAGCGCCATAATTAGCGATTCTCTGACATCATACGAACACTAATTATTCCCTTGGAGGCGAAGCAAATTCGCGGGATGCCACTGGTAAGTGGGTAGGTTCTGCTCCGGAGAGAAGCTTGGCACTTGTGTGTTAGTCACACTGCAGCGTGGTCCCCAGAAGGCCTGGGTGACACGGAGTGGAGCCGGGGGTGAGGACGCAGGGGGAGGCCTGGGTCATCACTGCAGGGTCCCTGGTCTTGTTCTCCTCTGCCTCACAAAGCCTGCAGCTTGGGGAAGCTGCCCTCCTGCAGTCCTTCACCGATGCAGCGGCCGCTCCCACAGCATCCCTGGCCGGGGCCCCAGTGGGGAGAGGGCAAGTTTGTCCTCATTCCCCTTGTTCCCCCTCCCAAGCTGCCTGTGCAGCCTGGCAGCAACCCCTCCCTGTGTGCCAACCCAGTTAACCTGTCTTCACGCCGTATCCTTAGGGCCCTGCTTTGTGTCTGCTTCTCCCCTCAGGGACCAGGTGGCTCGTAATCCCCTCCTGCAGGCAGGGCCTCCTGCAGAGGCGGGACAAGGAGTTGGGGGGGGTCTGGGCATGGGCCCCCATCTCCCCCCAGGGCCCCTCCGCTCCCCGGTGAGAATAAGAAGGGGGACTGAGAGTTCTGGGACACGTGGTTACGTGGGACACACCACAAACCCTCTCAAAGGCTGGCTTGGGGAAAAGAAGAAAAACCACCCTCGAGGCTATTTTTGCCCGGGTAATTCTAGTGACTAGAGCAGACGCCGTGTTTTCTTGCCCAACTCAAATAACAACCCCAGTGGTGTCTTCCTTTTGTGAGCGAGAAAGTCCCTTCTGGGTGGGAAGTTTAAGCATCTTCTCTGTTCCCAGAATGCAGCGGGGGCTGCAGGGTGTGTGGTCCAGGTGCGTCCAGGCAAGTGAGATGTTTCCACCTCTAGCTGGCTCCTCCCCCCGACCCCCCTTCGCACGGGGCTTCGAGAGATGCTCTGCCCTTCACGTTCTGTTTGCTCAGGACGCCTTTACCTGAGCCCTTCCACCCAAACCCCCCTGAGCCCAGCCAGGGACTGTGCTGGGCTGGTCGCCTTTGTCCTGAAGGCCCAGGCAGCTGGCTGCTCAGTGACAGCGTGACTGCATGACCCAGTTTGCTGGGACGGCCCTGGCTGACACCTCCTGTCCTGGATGAATGGTTAATAACACCCTAGAGTGTAACGATTTGGACCAGAACTACTGTCACCCTACCTGGTGAAGTAGACTCGAAGGTCAGCAGTGTTTCCTCGGCCCCTGAAGTCCGGCCAGCCTGCAGCGTCTCCACCCCTGCTGGAGAGGGGCCGGCTGCCCTTCCCGAAGCTCTGGACGAGCCACTGTGAGGTGAGGAGAGCAGGCCGCCCCCCTGGGCAGACACCTGAGAAGCCCACGTCTGTTTAAATCCAGCGCAGCCCTTTCAGTGCCACCGGCATCCTGGAGCCCTTCTGCGTGTTTCCAGCCATAGGTGTCCTCTCTCTGAAGCTGCAAATCCACCCTGAACGCCTTTCCCCTGCCTTGGTACATCCCTTCTGAAACTCTGGAGAGGCAGCGTCAAGGCTCAGGAAGATTCTCACCCCAGCAAACCCCAGCTCTGGCTGCGACCTCAGGCAGGTCATTTCCCTGCACTAAGCCTCCCTTCGCCCGTCTGTGAAATGAGAGTGGTAACAGCGCATGCCCCGTAGGGTCGTTAAGAAGATGAAATGAGTAAATACACGTGAGGCGCCTGGAGCCGGGTCTCACACACGTGTTAGCTGTTACTTTAAGTTCTGTGTCTTCCCTTCCTTTCTAGATCGTAAGCACCTTTCCTTTAAAAGGCAAAACTCAAAGGTATTTGTTGAGTAGGAACCACGTGCCAGGTGCTTTCACAACCAACTCTTCACCAATCCTCAAGCCAACTCTGAGCGCTGGGGGTCATCGACCCATTTCATAGGTGGAGAAGAAGAGGTTCAGAGAGGTTAGCTAAGTGGCCCAGGTCACACAGCTTAACAGTTAAAAGATCAGGGATGATTTCGAACACAGGCCCTTCCTCCAGCTTGTCACACACCCGCCCCATCTCCCTCCACAAAAACCTTACAATGACAAATAAACCTTTGTTCTGAAATATACTGCAGGTTAGCCAGGGAGGTTTAAACAGGTGACACTTAAAATCAGTTGTGCTCCTTAAGAAATATCATATGGACTCCAGGCATCAATTTAAGAAAAGGACGGTCATTTACACAAGCCAAGAAGCATTAAGAGCTTCGGCCAAAATCAACAGGTTACTGCTCCCTATATGCTGCCCTGAGTAGGTACCATTGAGTCTACTCATGGCCATGACCTCTGGGTCGAAGAGAAGACATTCAAACAAGGTTTGCTGTTTGCAGAAAGGGTGAGGGGATGTTGTCTCTAGGTACAAGGATTTGTGTCTGAGGAGAGGAAGTCTCACCAGTCTATCTTGGGCTTTGCCACTTCCCCTCTGGGCCTCAGTATTCTCCTCTGTGCAATGGGCCTGGATGAGGTCTGCTCCAGGACCCCTAGGGCCCTTCCTCTGCAGGGGTCTCTGGGCCACACATCTTAGATGCTCAAGGTTTCATCTGCTTTCTAGAAGGTTTGCCTGAGCAAGTAGTAGAGTGCCCCCCCCCCGAAGGATATGTCCACATTGTAATCCCCAGAACCTGTGAATGTGACCTTATTTAGAAAAAGGTTCTTTGCAGATAAATTAATGTCAGGATCTTAAGATGAGATCATCCTGGTTTACCTAAGGGGGCCCTAAATCCAATGTCAAGTGTCTTATAAGAGACGCATAGAGGACAAGGCCCCGTGAAGATGGAGGTACAGCCATGCATCAAGAAACGCCGCCAACCCCACCAGAAGCTGGAAGAGGCAGAGAAGAGGTTTTCTCCTATGGCCTCCGGGTGGACCCCGGCCCCGTGACACCTTAGTTGTGGACCTCTGGTTTCCAGAATTATGAGACAGTAAATTCCCGTTGTTTCAGGCCATCCATTCAGGAAATGAATACCAGGATTTGATATGAACTCAAACTGAGGACATACCTTCTCACTTTCAAAACACAACTATTCAGTGGAATTACTGTGACTCAAGTCAAGATGAGCCGTGGCCTGTTAGAACACCTGAAGATGATTTCCAGTAAAAGGACTAGGTGACTGAACAAATCCCTCTGGCTACTGAGTTAGTTCACAACTTCACCAAAGGTTCCCTTTGCTGGGGTCATTCTGCCAGTGAGACGTTGCCATTTGAAGCTTCCCGAACATCTCTAGACCATGTCAGGGGCAGAGATGCACCTCAGAGCCTAAACCACCCCATCCCAGTTTGTGGTCACACCCCCGTTTGTTCTGTGTCAGAGCCGGTAGCCCCCAGATCAACCACCCCCATCCAGGGCAGCTGGCACGTGCTCCAGGAGGGCTCGATGGCCAAGGGCTGGTCCAGGCAAACCCTCCACAGGCCCTTCAAAGCCACCTGATCGTTCTCTTACACGGTCTGGTTACTTGTTCCCCAGAGCATCGTTCTCCAGGCCCACGGCCTCCCTCACATGCCTGCCACCATCCCAGTGGGGAAGACAAAGGCCCTGTGGCATGAGCTTCCTTGACATTCCATCAGCCGCCTCTACCTGACGAATGGTCAGTCCTTCTTCCCTTCCTGTCAGAGGATTCGTCCCCTCTCCAATCTGAGTCTAACTGTTCCCGTGTCTGGGTCCCACCCCCTCTTGCTTCCCCAGGTCCTTTGCGTCACCCTCAGCCAGTGTCTTTAATCCCTCCTTCCCAGCGGTGGAGGTCCACAGACACTGTCTCACATGAACAAACGACCCTATCAAGAAAGCAGAATGACTAATGACATAAGAAAGGATCCTCAGCCTCGCCAGAAGCAGGGGATGCAAATTAAAACCACAACGAGGCATATATGTATATATACGTGTATAACTGAATCACTTTACTGTATACCTGAAACTAACAACATTGCAAATCAACTATATTTCAATAAACATTTTTAAAAACCCCAGGATCGATGGCCAAAAAGCCATCGAAAACATGGCTCAACATCACTAATCGTTAGAGAAATGCAAATCAAAACTACAGTGAGGTATCACCTCACACTGTCAGAATGGCCATCAGCAAAAAATCTAAAAACAATAAATGCTGGAGAGGATGTGAAGAAAAGGGAACCCTCCTACACTGTTGGTGGGGATGTAAATTGGTGCAGCCACTATGGAGAACACTATGGAGGTTCCTTAAAAAACTAAAAACAGAGCTACTGTATAATCCAGCAATCCCACTCCTGGGCATATATCCAGAGAAAACTCTAATTCAAAAAGATACATACACCCCAATGTTCATAGCAGCACTATTTACAATAACCAAGACATGGAAGCAACCTAAATGTCCATCAACAGAGGAACGGATAAAGAAGATGTGGTACATATATACAATGGAATATTACTCAGCCATAAAAAAAGAATGAAATAATGCCAGCATCATGGATGGACCTAGAGGTTGTCATACTGAGTGAAGTAAGTCAGAGAAGGACAAATATCATATGATATCGCTTACGCGTGGAATCTAAAAAATTGGTACAAATGAACTTATTTACAAAACAGAAACAGTCACAGATGTAGAAAACAATCTATGGTTACCAGGGGAGAAAAGAGGGGGGTGATAAATTGGGAGACTGGGTTTGACAAATACACACTACTATATATAAAATAGATAACTAATAAGGACCTACTGTATAGCACAGGGAACTCTACTCAGTACTCTGTAATGACCTATATGGGAAAAGAATCTAAAAAAGAGTGAGTATATGTATATGTATAACTGATTCACCTTGCTGTACACCTGAAACTAACACAACATTGTAAATCAACTGTGCTCCAATAAAAACTTTAAAAAATAAAGTAACATAAATTAAAATAAAAAAACTCCAGGACAGAGTTGAAAAAAACCCACAATGAGGCACCATCTTTGAATCAATTTTGACTGATGCGTTTCAATTACATCCAACTGCCTGACATGGAAAATGTCCCACAACGCCCAGTGCTGGTAATCGATGTGAACTGGAGCTTTCATTTAGGAAAGAACCTAAATGGACATCAGAGGGGGACAGATCTGTAAACCAAAGCACAGTCACACAATACAGAGTATCTGTGGAGTGAGCACAGCAGCTCAGCATGGACAGGACAGTGGGAAGGGTGGCCCGGGTTTGAGAACGCACACTCGGTTAAGATGACTGTTTTACTGAGGAACAGAGAATGGTGCAAAGGATGTTCCCAAGTTCAAGGATGAAGTGAGTGACTGAGATTTCTTTTTAGCTGTTTAGTTCCTCCAAGGAGCCCCACATTCAATGGTCCTGGGAGGCTGCACGGCGGGGATTCTGCCAGGCGAGAGGAGTTGAGATCCCAGCGCTCGCTGCCTGGTGTGTGTGTGCGTGTGCATCTATGTTTGTATGCGTGTGTGCACACACAGGCTTTGGAGGGAGGGTACACCAGCACTTAAAAGTCTACTCTATCTCTTACCATTTCCCATTTCTTAAAAATAAATATGAAAAGAAAAGAAAGAAAAAATAATAAATAAATAAAAAGATAAATAAATACGAATCACACATGGAAACCTGTTAGAATTTGAGACAGTTGCCAGTGAGACCAACGGTGTGGAATATATTCTCGATACTTTTCTGTATTGTGCAACATTTTATTTCAAAAGCCTGGCCCTAGGTCCTGTCACCTTTCCACTTGCCATCCCCAGAAGCAGTTAGGAACTACAAGAACCGCAAAAATTAGGAATCTTTGCAAAATGCCCACATTTGTGCTTTCTGTAACCCTGACTCTTGTCACAGGGATTCTCACAGCAGTTTCGGAAGCAGAAGAACCTGCCATACATGTTTTGGGGTCAGCAGAAGGCAGAGAGTGCCCGGGATCCCACGCCCCACTCCGCAGCCAGGCCTGGAGAAGACAGATCCCAGAGGTGATGGAGGAAAACTGAGTCCCCAAGACCTGCAGAAAGGGGAGACCCAAACCCATCATAGCCGGGGAGCCGGGCCCCAGGCTCACCTCCAATGGATGCACGGTGATGGAACCAGGCTCTGCCTTGCCTCTCCCGTCTTCACGGCTGGCCTGTGCAACCTCCACCTGCTGGCCCCCTCCGCATCCTCGGTCCAGCTTCCATCCAGCGCAGTCGGCCCGCCCATCACTCCACAAAGGCTGCTCTGACCCAGGCCTTCAGTGACCTTCGGAGGGCGAGAGCCCAGGGTCCTCTGCAGCCCGGCCTGACCCGGGTTCCCTGACACAGCTAAGCCTCCCTCCTTTCTGAACCCCCCAAGGTTCTGAGGATGTGACCCTTCCCTGGCTTTCAGCTGGCCCGTCTTCAAGCTCCTTCCCGGTTTCTATCTTCCCTGCTCCCGGCATAGTCCTCTCAGGCCTGCCCAGCCTCAGCCCACCTCACCTGGGGTAGGTGAGGGATGATTTTATGCCAGCCTGCCTGGGCCATGGGGTGTGCAGACATTTAGTCAAAACCCCTGATACAGGAGAACCCTGATACAGGGAGTCATTACAATGCAGATTCCTGGTCCCTGCCCCAGACCTAGTGAATCTGAACTTTTGGAGGCGCCCAGGAATCTGCATCTTGCAGACACCACAGTTGGTTCTTACTCTCCTGTGAATGAAAACACCTGCTCTTCTCTCAGCTTCATGGCCAGCAGAGAGCTTTCAGGGATTGGCAGCCTCTCTTTTTCTCAGTCAGCAGGGTCTAACGTCCGCTGTTCCCCCTGCCCTCCTTCAGCCAAAGAGAGCAGGATGGGGTCTCCAGGAAAGTAGCTTCCTGGTCTAGTCCGGGCAGGGCAGCCCCAGCCTGGGGTCTGCAGGGCTGGCTCTCCATTCAAGCGGAGCCTCCCAGTGGAAGGTAACAGATGGCTTACCTCTGAAAAAAAGGTATTGCGGCAACTTTCAGAAGGATTGCTTCCTTCCTATTGACTAGAATCTGCGGTAATCAAAACCAGCCTTCCAGGAACGCTTGACGAAGTGGGAACACCTCCAAGCATGAAGACTCTCCTTCCCTGCTGGCTCTGAGTGTCTGGTTGACTGAAGCCAAAGGCTGTCACCCCACTGACTGATTTCACATGCACACAGGTGAGACCACCACCCACAGGTTTACGACGTCCACACCTGGACCAACAGGCCAGGTTCCCCCCAATGTCCGGGACCATGTTTCTTTTGTTTTAAATTTACTTTATTGAAGCATAGTTGATTGGAAACAATATTGTGTTAGTTTCTAGTGTACGGCAAAGTGATTCAGTTATACGTATATATATTCTTTTTCATATCCTTTTCCATTATGGTTTATCTCAGGACATTGAATAGAGTTCCCTGTGCTCTACGGTAGGACCTTGTTGTTTATCCATCCTATACGTAAAAGTTTGCATCTGCTAACCCCAAACTCCCACTCCAATCCTCCCCCCTCCCCCCTCCCCCTTGGCAACCACAAGTAGGGCCGTGTTTCTGATGCCTCCTAGAATTCTCCACCTGGATGCCTCAGCCTGCCTTCCACTTGGCATATCCAAACCCGCTTTGTCCAAACCCCTCCTTCTAGTCTATTCCTTGCCTTGGTTAATGGCAACAACAAGCACTCAACTGTTCACGTTAAAAGTTCCATTGAGGGCTTCCCTGGTGGCACGGTGGTTGAGGGTCCGCCTGCCGATGCAGGGGACACGGGTTCGTGCCCCGGTCCGGGAGGATCCCACATGCTGCGGAGCAGCTGGGCCCGTGAGCCATGGCCGCTGGGCCTGCACGTCCGGAGCCTGTGCTCTGCAACAGGAGAGGCCAGGGTAGTGGGAGGCCTGCGTACCGCAAAAAAAAAAAAAAAAAGTTCCATTGACATATTTCCCCCACTTCCTCACCTCCCACACCCAGCTGGTTATGGGATCTTGTCCCAGTCTCCACTTTACCACTTCCCTCCTCTCTCTCGCCCCACACAGCCAGCCTCGTCTCAGGTCTTGTCACTTTCTGCCTGGATTTCCATAAGAAAGGAGGGCTCTTTAAGAGGCTGAAGGGAGAGTTCTGGCGTCAGACTAATCTAGGTTCAAATCCCAACTCTACCATTTACTGTGTGACTTTAGGTGCGTCACTCAACTGCTCTAAGCCATACAGTTTCCTAACGTGTAAAAGCGGGTAATACAAAGTCCTATTTCATAGGATTCTGAGAAGGATTAAATGAGATGATGCTTAGCTCAGAAACAGGCACAGTGTGTCCATTCAATGAATATCAGCTCTCACTACTGTCAGTTCTCCTGGGTAGAAAGTCTTCCACGCTCTCACGTGGTCCTTCAGGCTCCACTGGAGCCCCCATGCATTTTCTCATGCTTTTCTCTCTGCCTGGAACGTCCCCTCCTTTGGCCACCCAGTTCACCCAGACCTGACCTTCAAACGTGAGCCTAGGTGTCACTTTATGACATGTCAGCTTGAAACAGATTGTGCCGGGAGCATTTACACAAAGGAAATTGGCAAATACTGCAAACCAGGGCCTGACTTATTGTTTGGATGCTCGTCTAGACTTGAGAAAATACCGGCGAACATGTGACTAAGGCAGATTACATTTAAGAGTGCTATGCCTGTCACAGTTACACTGCAAATAGCTCAGAAACTGAGCAAATACTCTTCCAGTATTTGTAAACTATTACCTAATTTAGCAAAGAACTTGCTTACATCGTTGACAGATGAGTGACTCACATCTTTGTTGGTTCGCTCTGTCTTATGAACAACAGACGTTTATGGTGACGCTTTCATCATTTACAACATGATGCGACTGAGTTCTCTGACAAACGAGAGTGTCGCGCCATTTCTTTGTGGTCTGGTTTTGCGACCCTGTTGTTGGGGATAAGATTATAAAGACTGAGAGTACCGATAGGAGATTTTGCAAGAAATAGCAAATCGCACTGAAGTTATAGGTATAAACTGAAAAATAAGGTATTTAATTTAAAATCTATGTCATTTCTAAACTTAAATAACAAAATCACAGACAGAAAATTTTGTTAATCCTCAAGCGGTCTCATGAATTTCACTAACAACGTAGATTTGTTTTTCAGATCCTAATTCCCCAAATATCAAATGACAGAGTAATCAGTTAAGCTTTGTAAATGCAAGGAAGATGAAAACAGACACAGAAAATAGCAAGAACAAGAATCATGCAAAGCACTGAAACCACTCCATTTCTCAAATCACTGTTGAGATGTGACCATAGGATGGCTAAGGGTACAAGACTTCTAGAAAAACATTTTTAAAAGTCTCTGTGAGGGCTTCCCTGGTGGCACAGGGGTTAAGAATCTGCCTGCCAACACAGGGGACATGGGTTCGAGCCCTGGTCCAGGAAGATCCCACATGCCGCGGAGCAACTAAGCCCGTGCGACACAACTACTGAGCCCGTGCTCTAGAGCCCGCATGCCACAACTACTGAAGCCCGTGAGCCACAACTACTGAAGCCCCTGCCCCTAGAGCCCGTGGTCCACAACAAGAAAAGCCACCGCAATGAGAAGCCCGTGCACCGCAACGAAGAGTAGCCCCCGCTCGCCGCCACTAAAGAAAGCCCACGCGCAGCGACGAAGACCCAACGCAGCCAAAAATAAAAACAAAGAAATTAATTAATTAATTTTTTAAAAAGTCTGTGTGAATCAAGTGGCTATATAGGTTTTACAGTAAAGAGCAGTGTGAGAACTCATTTCAGCTGTGTGCAGCTGCCAGACCTTGTAAGGGTGGTACACATTCCTGGGGTGCATTTTAAAACTTTTTACACTGAAGGAAAACACAAATACAGCAATTACACAAAGTACATTGGTCTTAAGTATATTCCTCAATGCATATACATATATTCATACAATGGAATACCACCAGCAACTGAAAGGGCAGGAAGCCCTGGGCACAGAACGACATGAAGGAATCGCACAGATTGTAGCGAGTGGAAGAACCAGGTACAGAGGCATGTATCCTGCGTGATTACCTGATAGGGTGATTATTTGAACCTCACCTGCCTCTTTCCTGAAGAATATAACACCCTCGCCCCGGTCCAGGGTTCCAGGCAGTTTGCAGCTGCTTCCAGGGCTGCCGTGAAGTGAAGATGCCCAGACGGAAGGGGTGGGCATCGCGGTGGCAGAGGGTCCACGGAGAAGCAATCAGCAGAGCCGGCTGAGTGGGGGCTCAGGCTTCGTTCACCTGCCCGCAGAGGCTACCTGGGTGAGGGTGTGCTACCTGGACCCTCAGGATCCCACCTCCACTCCTTCCTTCCATCCACATCTCAGAAGGAGATTCCCAGGCCAGGGTTTGGGGGGCACAACATGGCCAGGAAAATGACTACTGGACACTCTTGTGTCCCCCTTTTCATATATCACCTGGGCAGGAGGGTAGAGAACCGTGGGGAGGACTCTGGCCACGTGGTTCCGTGGCTGACCTCATCTGTCCTCCCCGAGTCAGGGCAGGTCCTCAGATGGGAGGGTCCGCCAGGTGGGAGGGCCGAGCAAGCAGAGCCCTTGCTCTCCGGAATGTGGTCTTGGCGGGCAAGGGGGTGGTTGTCCCACGAGGTCGGATCTCACCTCTAGCTATGAAGGAGACCTGAGGTCACGTGTCATGGCTGCCCGGCGGCTCAGCTGGCTTGGACCCATCTCGGGAAAGTGATGCTCATCCCTATAGAACCTCAACCCCAAGGATCTATTAAAGCCCTCGTTCCAGGGCTTCCCTGGTGGCGCAGTGGTTGAGAGTCCACCTGCCGATGCAGGGGACACGGGTTCGTGCCCCGGTCCGGGAAGATCCCACATGCCGCGGAGCGGCTGGGCCCATGAGCCATGGCCGCTGCCTGCGCGTCCGGAGCCTGTGCTCCGCAGCGGCTGGGCCCGTGAGCCATGGCCGCTGAGCCTCCGCGTCTGGAGCCTGTGCTCCGCAACGGGAGAGGCCACGACAGTGAGAGGCCCGCGTACCGCAAAAAAAAATAATAATAATAATAAAGCCCTTGTTCCAGTGCTGACCTTAAGGCCAGTTCCTTTAGCAGAATGAAGCAGTGTGTGATTGAAAATTGGACGGTGCAACCATAGACACAGAGAAGCCGAGAGGCACCTGCTAGCGGCCAAGCCATTGGTGAGGAAGGCCGGCTCCACAAGACCACCTCCACTGGCCTCCCCCTCTCCCCTCCCGCTCATGCGACTCTGCTGGGAGCAAAAGCCTGCCTTTTGATTATGCACATCGAGATACAGTAGAGAAAGCTCCCCTTCTCTCAGCATTTACTACTCCACCTTAGGAGGCCAGAGTTCTGTTTGTGCTTTTGAAATAAGGAGAATTTGCTGCCCTGGGGACAATGGGCAACTGTTGTCAATATTTAGAGCTAAGTGGCACATGCATGCATCCTATTAAACAAAACCAAGCACACAGAACATCTAGTGCTAAGGTGTTCCGAGCGGCCACCAACTTGACTGAGATTCATTCTACCGCTGGGTCAAGGCTATAGGGCTTGTCTGGTTCAGAAGCCACACCACACACGTGGCCATTGAGCCCGGGAAGGGTGGCAGGTCCCAATGGAGATGGATGCTGCGTTTAAAATCCACACTGGATTTCAAAGACACACACACACGCATACGCATACACACACACACACACACACACACACACACACAAATACACACACACACACACAAGTGAAATAACTTATTCATAATTTTCTACAGATTACATATTGAATTAACATATTAGGTTAAATAAAGCACTTTGTTAACATTTATTTTGCTTATTTCTTTCTACTTTTAAAAAATATGACCACTGGACTACCCAGGACTTGCACTGGGGCTGACATTCTATTTCAGTCGTTTTAAGGGAACGTTTCCCTACAGCCAAAGGAATCCAGGCTTTAAAAATAACCAAAATAATAACAACAAAACTAGACACTTTGCTTCAATGATCCTGATAGTCTAAGGGTTTCCCGCCAAGGGTAGTAGGAGTGGTGGCCCTGGTGCCAGCCATAAAAGGTACATTGCAGAGAATTTTAAAACAATAAGGGTCTTCCCTGGTGGCGCAGTGGTTGAAAGTTCACCTGCCGATGCAGGGGACACGGGTTCGTGCCCCGGTCCGGGAAGATCCCACATGCCGCGGAGCGGCTAGGTCCGTGAGCCATGGCTGCTGAGCCTGCGCGTCCGGAGCCTGTGCTCCGCAACGGGAGAGGCCACAGCGGTGAGGAGCCCGCGCACAAAAAAAAAAAAAAAAAAAAGAAAAAGAAGGTAAAAACAATAACAAAATCCAAACAACGATGAGTCTGCTGTTTATCATCACCTAAGTTGCTACTTCCTTGATGAACGGCCCCTACAGCCCCCAGCCCCCGCCCCCAGGTGCACGCTGGGACTTACCTTTGGGACACCCAGCTCTGCTGCTTCCCCCGGGTCCCACTCCACGCAGCCTGCCCTCTGCTTTGGCCAACAGCGGCAAGGGTCGGCATCCAGTCTAGGGCCCACTGGGGGGCCACAGGCTGACATTCTCCCTGCTTTGACCTGACGCTGTCAATCACTCTTGTCCTGCAGTCCTGGCTCTGCTCACCCCACCACCCTGCCCACTCGCTGGGCCTATACCTCTTCCCACAGCCCCGCAGGGGTCAGGGAGGAGCGAATGCCCTTCTCGGAGGTGAGGGTCCATTACACAGGGACCCCTGGCTTCAAAAATGCTATACTGCCCCCACGGGTTGGGTGCTACACTGAGTGCCCTGGGGCTGCCCAAAGCACAGCATCTACGAAAGGCTCCTCTATTAGCCAGGGCCCTCCAGAGAAACAGAACGAACAGGATATGTATCTATGTAAAGAGAAAGAGGTTCATTACGAAGAACTGGCTCACGTGATCATGCAGGTGGGCAAGACTAAAATTTGCAGACCCATTGTCCCAGGCCAAGTCCAAAGGCTGGAAGCTTCATAGAACAAGGAGCTCATGTTCTCGTCTGAAGACTTCAGGTGAGAGGTGTCTCTTTTACTGGGGGAGGGTCGTCTTTTGTTCTATTCAAGCCAGCAGCTGACTGGACGAGGCCCCCTCACAGGATGGAGGGCCACCTGCTCTACTCGCCATCCACCAATCAAATGTTAATCTCGTCCAAAGACACCCTCACTGACTCACCCAGAATAATGTTTGGACACCATGACCCAGCCAAAGTGACACATGAAATTAACCCTCATAGCTCCTGACAGGCGAACGCCAGGGAAGAGATGAGAAAAGGAAAAGGCAGCCGCACGGGCTCAAATCCTGAGCTGAGCCACTCCCGTTGCACAACCTCTCAGGGCTGGTGCCCCCTTCTCCTGATCACACCCACCTGTGGGGAAGCACCTGCAAAGTGCTCAGGCCCGTCCTCGGCACCCTAGATGTGGCCACTGTGAGCTTATAGTGTGGCTGGGGCTGTGGCCCGAGGGGCTGAGGAGCTGGGAGCAAGGAAAGACTGAGGGGTAAACCAGGGAAGGCTCCTCGGGGGAGGGGGACATTCTGAATAAGTTCAAAGTCACTTCCCGTGGCTTTGGAGCTTCTTTTATTGCATCTTAGGTTTTAGATTTAGGGCCTTTTGAAGGTAGAATTTCATCAGGTCACAAAAATGTGTGCAAACCCTGCTTTTCCTGGATCAACGACACTCCTGTGGGTCAGAGATACCCAGGAGGCTGGGTGCCACTTCTTCCACCAGGCACAGGCATTCCTCCTGCTCCCACACCTCCTGGGGCCCAGGTCCTTCCAAACCTGTGTTTACACCGGGGCTGCTGAGCCCGCTTCATCTCCCGGCTCTAAACTGAGCTCTTCCCGGCCGAGCATCTGAGGATCCAACAGAGCTGCCGCACACACACACTGACGCTAAAGACAGGTACCTTTTCACGGCCAGAGGAAGCAGAGTTCTTAGAAACCACACAGCAGGAAAAGCTGACCCAGGCCCCGGGGGCCATGGGTAGGGGAGCAGTGTGGGTCCAGGGTGTGTGGCGCGCCTCCTGCACACAGGGTACTTCGGTGGGGGGCTCTCTCTTTTCTCCAGGCTCAGGGGAGGAAGGAATCCCCCATCCTCTCCCTGGGTCCTCATCGGACCGGTTAGAACTTGGCATCCACTGGGTCCCGTCCACCGGTGGATGGGACTGGCAAGAACAAAGAAAAACAGTATCTCCAGATACTGTTGATGAAGTTATACTTGTATAATTTTTCTATATACAATTTGACAATGTATGTTAAAATATACAATATGCATATCCTCTGACTCCAAAATTCCACTTCAGGGGCTTCCCTGGTGGCGCAGTGGTTAAGAATCCGCCTGCCAATGCAGGGGACACAGGTTCGAGCCCTGGTCCTGGAAGATCCCACATGCCGCGGTGCAGCTAAGCCCGTGCACCACAACTACTGAGCCTGAGCTCTAGAGCCCGCGAGCCACAACTACTGAAACCCGCGCGCCTAGGTCCCGTGCTCCGCAACAAGAGAAGCCACCGCGGTGAGAAGCCTGCGCGCTGCAACGAAGACCCAATGCAGCCAAAAATAAATACATAAAAATACATTTATATAAAAAAAATTACCCTCATCTATGTGAAGCACTTCAAATAGTAAATGCATTAACTCCCTATCACCTCACAAAACATGAGCTATTTCAAAAAAAATTCCACTTCAAAAAATTTTATTTAATCAACAAATATATATTGAGATTGTGTTATATGCCAGATACTATAGACACTAAAGATAAAAAGAGGAACAAGATCTTTAAGGCTCTCTCTTCTTGACATGGGGTTTCCATTTTAATGGGAATTTATCCTAAGTAGATGACTGGACAAATATACAAAGAGATAGGTATGGGGTATTCTTTCATGTAGTTGATGACAGCTAAAAATTAGAACTCGAATGCCACCAATATAGATTAGATAAATTAACCATTGCACATTTCAGAAAAGCACACCCTGCACCCTCCTCCAGGAGCTCTGGCTGTGCTCCCACCCCCTCCTCTACCCCTGGACCCATGCTGACTGTGCCTGCAGGGGCCCAGGGGCAGTTCCCCTGCGGGGAGAAGAGGCTGCCCTTCCTTCTCACGCGTCCTTCCACTCACGTGGCCGTGAGGCTGGGGAAACCGGGCAGACAACCGGCACGGCTCTGGTGCAGGTGCGGGGCTAACACCCTCTTCCTTGCTGCCTGCGTGGCCTTTCTCTGGCTCTGGGGTGACTGTTGGCATCCCACATTGTCCTGGTGGGGTACCACTCTGGGCCCTGGGGATGAAAGAGACAGATCCAGAGGGGCAAACAGAGGCCCAGTGGCCTCCATCCACGTGGGCGGTGCAAACAAAACCAGAGCTTTGTTTCCAGAGTGGAGCTGAGACATTCCGCCCCCGCTAGAAGCTCTGCAGTGGACCAGCTGATCGGACGTCCCCTGCAGTGTCACCAGGTCAAGGATGTGGCTGGCAGGGAGGGTGCCACACCCAAGGCTGCACAGCCTGGAGCTCAGCGGCCAGGGATGGCCTTCTGGGGATCCCAGATGGCACTGATTTCCACCCACGCTTTCCCCTGGATTGCTGGCAGAATGACATGAAACTGTGGATGGAGGCCCCTGGAGTGTCTCCCTCCCCAAGGCCTGGGATCATGCCGGGTGGGCAGGGCCCGCGCTGCACAGAACCGTGACTCAACTCCCCCGCCCTTGGCTGCCACTCCCCTCCCCGCTCATCCAGGCTGCCCGGCCCTGAGCTCCCAGGACATGAAGCCAGAAGGATGGCTGTCACTGGACAGAGTCCACATGAGGTACCATGGCCGATGCCTGACTCCTCCTGGGCTTAGCCAAGTAAGGCGACGCTGAGCTGTGAGTGGCGGCCCAGCGCCACGTGCCCAGGGACCCACTGCCGGCTCGAGCTCAGCCGCAGGGAGAGAAGGGTGGGCTCCAGAAGGATCCACTCCAAGGCCTGCGGAGGCTAGAAACATCCACCCACCATGACTGGCTCGGGGGAGCAGAGGAGCTTTCCTCCCTCGGCCTCTGCTCACAGACAAGGACCCCAAGGGGTGATGAGACTCCGAGCTCGGCCTGGGCTGGGGGCACCCATGGCCCCGAGTGGGGTGCCCGCACGAGGCTGTCCAGGAAGGACGGACGCTCTGGCTTCCTGGTTTCCATGGTAACAGCAGGACGCCTGGTTCTGTGCTGAGCGCTTCATCCCTATTTCACAGAAGAAACCAAGAAGCTGTCTGATGCCAAGAGAAACAGCCAAGCCCCTGACCTGACTCGCCACAGCTTCTGCCTCCTGAAGCAACAGGGAAATTCAGAACTTACATGAACTCCTTCCTCAGTCTGAGAATCTGGGGAGGATGCTCACCCGACACGAGTGCCTCGACAATTTAAGGGGTGTAGACCTGATCAGTTCAAACAAGCTGTCCTATTGGCCCGGTCTCCTCAGGGACCCAGCAGCCTGGGGGGAAGACAGCTGGGGGGTGGCGTGGGGGGGTCAGTGTGGAGCAGGGGTCACCCTGGCTGGGTGCAAAGGCTGCTACTGTAATAGGGAAGAACAAATCTGACTCCATATTGGATGTGTTTCTTTTACTTTGACCTTTGTATTTTATTGCTTTTGCTAGAAGTTAATCACTAAAGGGACGTTGCCTAGAAGCTTAAATTATACATAATGGCCCATCTCTGGGAACCCTGCCTCCCAAGTAATGAGCAGTAAGCTAAAATACCTTTGTTTAGCTCACAGGAAACATCCTGATCAGGCCCACCTGTGAATGACTGCAGGCTGGAAGAAAGTAACAGGTCCCCTATGGAGTCTGACCAGACCCAGGAAATGTTTGACTTTACTGTCTCCCCGTTTAGTATAAAAGAAGACTGAATTCTAACTCAGGCAAGATGGTTCTTAGGGGTAGGAGTCCACCATCTTCCCAGCATGCCAGCTTTCCGAATAAAGTCGCTATTCTTTGCCCCAGCAACTCGTCTGTTGATTTATTGGCCTGTTGTGTGGCGAGTGGTACGAGCTTGGACTCAGTAACACTATTATACTCTCTCCACCAGTGGTGACTGTTGTCATTAGCCATCTGAGGGGTGCCCAAAGGCCACAAAATATCCCAGCATCCCCATCTGGCCCTGGGATTCTTACTTTCTCTTTTTCTTAAGGAAGCATGCATTTTTGCAAGAGGAAATCTGGGCAGGAACTTCATTACCCCCTTTTATGGGACTGGTGGAAGTTAGTGTACTTGGTGAGCCCTTCACTATCTACTGCAAGGTGCCAGCTCAGGGAGCAGAGAGGGGCGAGCACCTTTAGACACCCGGAGTCTGATGAGGGGAGGTGGGAAAGGTAGGGGATGGGGATGCCAAAGAGGAAAGGGCCGCTAAGGAGAAGGATGCTAGGAGCAAGTCTGCCAACGGGAGAATGGCCGAAGCCCGAGCACCGGGCCCACACTTCCTTCAGACCAGCGGCTCTCAGGCTTTAAATCACATCACCATCACCTGCAGGGCTTGTTAAACCCCAGCCTGCTGGTTCCCACCCAAGTTTCTGATCCGCAGGTAGGGGGGGGGCCCAAGACATTGGCTGTGTGACAAGTTCCCAGGTGATGCTGATGTCACAGATCTGGGGAACGTACTTTGAGAACCACTGGTTTAGACCAATGATATTCCAATGTTTGAAAGCCAGGGAACCCTTTGGTCAAATGAAATCTTTGGGGGGCAAAAATAAAGGAACAGGAAGATGGTGTGCCAGACACTTCCTAAGGCACAATTCCAAATCGACCAGAAATTCTGAAGTTCATCCCTGCCTTTAGACCAACCACTGAAAAGCAGCGAATCCAGGCCCCCTGCTGGGGATCCTGAAAGAGCTGGTTACAACTGCACGGTATTCAGGGTCCGCTGACCCAGCGATCTGTGTTTCAACAGCCTTCCAGTGCTTCCGAGCTTATTAAAGTTTGAGAACCACTGGTCTACACCCCGTGCATCTGCACCACCCGAGAGCCCTCCAGCTCCCCTGAGCCCTAGGCTGCCCGTCCACCTGCCTCTCCCGGCCACGTGCAAACACACCCAAGCTCATATTGAAACGGAGCAGGGCCCTGTGGTCCTTGCCCATGTCCTCCTCCTGCCTTTGTCTGTGGAAAACCTTTAGCCAAAGAAAAAGTTTAACTAGAGAAGTGAGAAAGTGCAGAAACAAAGGAAAACAGTCCAACAAGACAAAACTAATAGTTGAGTCATTAAGCACAGTCAAGGACCTTTAGTTCCTCCTTAAAAGCTACAGCTAATATTCTGAGCCATCTCCTGTGAGCTGTCTTATAGATACTAAAACCCCCTCCAGGTGGAAGAAGTTAACTACATGATGACCAGACTGAAGCCATGACACAAGCTGCCACAATTCTGAGAACCAGCCTCAAAGAAATGGAAACAAACCGACCCTGGAACTGAAGACTAACTGTACCTAAAACAATCAAGATGGTGCTGGTCAGACCACCAATGACCAATTTCAAGATGACGGTCAGAGCTGACTGTGCCGTTTCTGCGTGTAGCACCCTCCCTCCGCCTATGAAAGCTCTGGCCCGCTGATTGTCAGTGGGGGCATCGGCCTTTGGACACGAGTCTGCCTTCCCCCCAACTCCCCCACACCCCATCCCCAGTTGCCGGCCCCCGCAATAAAGCAAACTTTCCTTTCCACCAACCTTGCCACCTTATTGGCTTTTGCACGTCCAGCTGCTGGACCCCGCTTTTTTTTTTTTTTTTCCTTTTGCGGTACGCAGGCCTCCCACTGTTGTGGCCTCTCCCGTTGCGGAGCAGAGGCTCCGGACGCTCAGGCTCAGCGGCCACGGCTCACGGGCCCAGCCGCTCCGCGGCATGTGGGATCTTCCCGGACCGGGGCACGAACCCGCGTGCCCTGCATCGGCAGGCGGACTCTCAACCACTGCGCCACCAGGGAAGCCCCTGGACCCCACTTTTGGTAACAACATCCAGCCCACCGGCTTCTCCCCAGGCCTCCTCTTCCTGTGCTTCCAACCTGGGAGGCACACGGCCACCTGCTGACAGCTCTCCGTGTGCTGTATCCACAGTAACTCCCGACCAAGGCGGAACTCAGAGTTCCCATTTTATAAGTAAGAAAAGCAAGTGTCCAATAAGTAAAGCAGGTCACCCCGCCAGAGTGGGATTCACACCTGTGACTAGGGCAGCCCTGCAGTTCTCTTACCATCCACCCAGCAAGGGGAGCTAGACACTTACTTACCACCAGCACCCCCTGGGCTCCAGGCTTTGGCCTTGATTTATCGTAGTGGGTATTTGGCCTTTTTAGAGAAAGGATCTATAGTTTTCATCATCTGTGAGCCAGAAAAGATTACATGAGAATTCCAAAATCCTATCACAATGAAAACAATAGCAGTAATATTCTGCAAGCCTGGTTTCGGGGTCAAAGACAACACTATGGCTCTTCCCTCTCGGCTGCAGTGGGGGACTCAGCTGTGCAGAAAGGAGATCTTCCATCCCTTCCACGGGCAGCTCCTTCCTCAAATCCGAACCCTCCTGGACAGTCTCCCCTTCCCCGAGGGCTGGCGTCCATCCCTTCATCACTGAGCGCGCAGCGACCCCCTGTGGCCATTTCCCAATACGGCTGCTTGCTGCTCTAGTTCCTCATTTAAAAAATCACGAGATTGATGTCTTTTGTTAGACGTTTTGCTTTCATCCCGCTGAAGAGGAGAGGCAACCGAAGCAGCTCTGACTGGGAAGAGGTCGGCTGAGCTTGTGGGAACGAATATCCTCCTGGTATGCTGACCACGACAACCCTTGAGCTCGGGAAGTGGGCTGAGGGCGCCCCCCTGTAGGCAGCGTTAGGGGGACAGCAACACGGTGATGAGGACCTCAAGGTCTTGATCTAATCTTGAGCTAACCTCAGGCCTACTGCTACCTTCTACTGGCCCCTCCACCTGCCCCATTCCTCCCCATCCCCTGCCCCACCTCCAAACCAGGCGGCTGCAACTAAGCAAAAAGATCAAGGCAAAAACTCTGCTTTGGTGTAACCCCCAGACTCAGGAGGTCGAAATAGGAGCCTGTTGTGTGAGAGGGGAAAGTCCAGAGGGGTTATCTGAGCCCCTCCTTTATTTCAGAAATGAAAGTGAGGGCCAGAAGTTTTAGGAGGTCTCTCCTTAAAGCCACGCGGCAAGGAATTGCACATGGCTGCTACTAACACGTGTCAAGTCACGATGGCTTAGACAAGGTAGGGGGCGTTTTCTCTCATACAACCTAAAGTCCCTCAGAAGTAGGTGGCCCAGGACTGCTATGATCCAGGACTCCACGATGTCATCTGAGACCCCAACTCTTCTGCCCTCTGCTTCATCAGTCCTGAAGCATGACTTCCATTCACAAAGTTACATCATGATCCCAACAGGGTTGCTAGAGCTCCACTCATGGCTTCTGAGTTCCAGGCAGAAAAAAGAGAGAAGCCTCATCTGTAACTAGTGGTGATGATAACAGCTTCTATTTCTTCAGTGCTTGCTGTGTTTACATGCACTGTCTCATCCATTCTCGTAATAATCCTGCCAGCTAAGAGTTTCTTAGTCCCATTTCACAGGTGAGAAAAATGAAGCTTAGTGAGGTTGTCACCTGCCCTACAACTAGTGAGTGATGGAAACAAAATCTGAACCTAGATCTGACTCCAAATTCCGTGGTCTTAACACGCTAGCACCACTCGAAGGGGAAGAATCACAGGACTCAGCCATGGATTTTGCCCCAAGGGCTACCTTTCAAACCTGCTCCCTTGGCGTAGTTATTAACGATTCTTGATTGTAAATAGAGAGAAACAACACTAAACACTTCTGGAGGACGAGGCTGCTTCTGCTGCTGCCGTTTCCACCGTGGGCAAGGGGTGGGGAAGCATTCAGTAGAAAGGTCTGTTTCAAAATAAGCAAGTTTGCCGGGTGCATTTCATGGAGACCCTTCACCCTTTTTCTGACCTGCTGCTGACTAACTTACAGCCACAGGTGAAACTTCCACGTGACTCCGGGCTGTTCCGCTTTAACATCCCATCAAAGCGTCATCTTCTACTATTTGTACAGTTGGGTCAGAATTTTTCAAAAATCATTTAAACGTGTAAAACAGAAAAATCCTTTTGCTTTGTAAAAAGGCTCTCGGCTTCATAAAAGAACTCACTCCAGGGTTCCTTTGACTGGAGCTCTCAAGTATGTTTAAGTATAAGATAGTTCTCAGTATTAACTAGTTGGCAAAATGGCTCAAGGAGAGAGGAATTTAAAACTAGACTGTGTGACAGGCTGCCCATCGAAGACCAACCAGAAATTATGGCATACATGATATAGATCAGTGGGAAAAGGGAGCTACATTTATAGCCAGAATTATCCCGCTTGCCTCTCCCATAAACGGAAGTCCACCTCTGCCTAGAATTTTGGATGAGGAGAAGAAATGCCGAGAGTGGGCCTATGGAAGCGCTCTGCTCCACAACCAATGCCTGTGCAAGGGCGATCGTGCTTTGTTCTCCTGCAGCCGTTTGTCCTGGGATCTCAGCTAAGACCTGCTGAGCCCCCGACGGGGCGCCCTGCCCACAGCTCACACCCCTGCGCCTCAGTCCTCTGCAGTACCGCAGATGGCGCCAAACATCCCGTCCTTTAGAAGGAACTTCTCCCCAATACTTGCCCCTCCCACACTCCCCCCATCCGGTCCTCCCCTCCCTTTGCTGTCCTTCCCTTTCTTCCTTTATTCATTGAGACACCAAATATCTATGAGAGCCTAAAGCAGAGCTCTGTGCACATACTGGGGAGATGAATTAAGACTGCGTCCCTGGGCTTCCCTGGTGGCGCAGTGGTTAAGAGTCCGCCTGCAAATGCAGGGGACACAGGTTCGTGCCCCGGTCCGGGAGGATCCCACATGCTGTGGAGCGGCTGGGCCCGTGAGCCATGGCCGCTGAGCCTGCGCGTCTGGAGCCTGTGCTCCGCAACGGGAGAGGCCACAGCGGTGAGAGGCCTGCGTACCGCAAAAAAAAAAAAAAAAAAAAAAAAGACTGGGTCCCTGCCTTTGAAGAGCCCAGGGCAGGGAAATAAAAAGCATAGACAATTGGAATCCAGGAGGTTGACACAGGTTGCTGAGGGAGCAGCGTCATTCAAGAGCTCCATCATCTCAGCCTGTGGGTTCTGGAGTTAGACCTGTCTTGTCTGTCTTGAGGTCCCAATTCTGTTACCCAAGCAGGCTCGTCTTGCTCCACAGGCAGCCAGCCCAAATGGTGAGACCCGGAGGTTTGCAATGAAGAGAGGGTTTATTCACGAGGCAGCCAAGGGAGGAGAAGGGAGAACAGGCCCCGAAAGCAAGGGGTGTTTATGGGATCAAGTATAAAGCAGTAGGGCAGGTCTGAGACATGAGGGGCGTTGAGGGTATGGGGAAAGGCAATGGAAAAAGGTGCAGTAATCATCCTTCTGCCCAGGTGCGACTACGCTACCGGCCTCTGTATGTTTAGAAAACTGAGGTGTTTAGCACATCTGAGGGTGGGATTTGGGGCCCTCTGACACCAAAAGGTCACTGAGTGGACCCGTCCAGTTGGAGGCTTGGTGGTCCACTCCGGTCTCAACCAGCTCAGCTCAAACTAGACACAGCTGACTCCTAGTTCCTCTAAAACAACTTGGGCAAACATCTTATCGTTTAGGCTACATGCCAGTTAGAGTACATGCAAGGTGGTTTAGGTGGTTTAGGTGGCAGAATTGAGTTTATTCGGGAATAGCAGAGGAATTGCAATTCAGGCCATGCACACTATGGTGAACCATGGGCAAGGCTGGGGGACACGGGAGAGGAGCATTCTTTTATAGAAGAGAAGGGGGAAGTTGGGAGGAGCTGTTTTGAACGAAAGTTCATTGGAGGAGAGCGAGCATTAGGCGTTGCTGTGGTTTCTCATTGGCTAGGTTGTTGCTGGGCGAGGAGAAAACCTTCCCTCTTCCTGCTGGGGGATGTAAATTAAGCTGAGATGAGTTATGCTCCCAGATGGCAGTGCCGAAGCTGCTGGTCCAGGCCCACACCTTGAGAACCACTGAATTAGAGAAGGTCCTTGCAGGAGTCCAATCCTCCCCCATCCCTGCCCTTCCACAAGCACCCCCTCACTAACTCGCACAGATACGGCTCAAAATGCCACACGTTAGAGTTAAAAACAGTCCTGTAATATAACAAGGTGCTTGGGTGCTCCATTTTGCTTTGATGTAGCTTTAGTCTCATGTTGATTCAACAGTCATTCTGAGCACACGCAGGTGAGTGAAAGAGACAGATTTTTTCATACCTCCACATCCTTAGATGGTTTCACCAAATTCATTGGCTCAGGCTCTAGTCTGCTGACATAGTCCCTGGGCCTGGAGGGGGGCCCACAAGAGGGCACTGAGGTTGGCCCCAGGGCTGGGAGTGGGCAGATTTCTGGGTGAAGAGCAAAGGGTTAAAATGGAATTAAATTAAAAATTCCATTTCCTAGCCACACGCATCACACTTTAAGCGCTCAATAACCACCTTGGTTAGCGGCTACCACATTAGCTCCAATATACAACATTTGCATCATCACAGAAAATTCTACTGGGCGGTGATGAAGGATGTAAGATGAGTCACCCCTCCATGAGATACCTTGAAAAATGCCTGAATTTTACAGCTCATACATAAAAGAAGCTCAGTTTAGGCTTCCCCAAATTTAGACAGCAATCCTAACAATTTCAATGACATCACCAATAACAACTTGTGAAACTGAAACTTCGAAATTACAATTTTGTTCAACAACCATGCGAGAGACAGAATTTAAATATCATTATCTCTTAAGAAACTAATACAGTGCAAAACTGTCATAGGAGGAGGTGATTGAAGCATATGCAACCAAAAAAAAAAAAGGAAGGAAAAGTATCACAAAGGTGTCAGACAGTTAATAAAAACGGCTTTCAGTATTCTGTGAAGCGTGTGGTATATGTCAACTTTAAAACTTTTAATTTACTTCTTTAAAAATTCTAAATAAATATGCATTTTCATACCTAACTCTGTATTTGGAATTTTACATTCCTTTTCTTAAGAAGCATTACCCCCACCCCTAAAAAAAAAAAAAAAAAAACCACTATACAAGCTTCAGCTCCTATAAAATCTTATCTGCCTTGGACAGAACTGATTTTAAGAAGTAATTTTTGTTTTTAAGGCAAAGCCACTGACTTCCCTTATTTTTCTACTCCTGAATTAAGGTGGAATAATTCCACATCTGTACTGGGTTAGATAGTGTTCCTCCAAAGTTCACGTCCAACCAGAACCTGTGAATATGACCTTCTTTGGAAACTGGGTCTTCGCAGATGTAATCAAGTTAAGATGAGGTCACGCTGGATTAGGGTTGGCCCTAAATCCAACGATTGGTGCCCTTATATAAGAAGAGGGAGATTTGGACACACAGATACACGCAGTGAAGGCAGTCATATGATGACAAAGATGGAATTACGCTGCCACAAGCCAAGGACTGCTGGCTACCACCAGGAGCTAGAAGAGGCAGGAGAGAACTCTTCCATGGGGCCTTTGGAGAAAGCACAGCCCTGCTGACACCTTGATCTCGGACTTCTAACCCCAAGAACTTCAAAATAGTAAATCTCTATTGTTTAACACCACCAAGTTTGTGGTAACTGGTTGGAGAGCAGCCACAGAAAATTAATACAATATCCTACACAATGATTGGATCTAATTTCCAGTCACTCTACCCTATTACTTGCGCACAATTATTTATTAACGAACATTTACAACACTTATATACTCCAAATACCAAACGTTAGATATACAATTCCAAGGAAAGAAAGCAAACAGTACAAGAATAGACGAAGTAAACATCACAACATTGAAGTCTGGGCCTCACGTAAGCAACAAGAAATGCCAAATCTTGTTATTACACCTTTAATCCTGACTTGAACTTAGGAAATAAAAGGAAGGCCGGAGGAATCAACTACATTCTATGAATGTGATGACGTATTGCCTATCTCTACATAGGAAAAAGCATGATTTTTAAGTTTATCTCCATTGACTTATATCCACACCTGCCCTTCTAATTAAATAGAAAAAAAATACACATCAAATTCTTAACTAGTAAAATCATTTCACAACTATAAAATTAAGATGCTATAAAGACACCACCCTCTACATGCATGAAAGAGCAACATACAGATAGAACTCTCTGACCTGTTTGTTTGCTAGAGTTCCGTGGACAGTTGTGTGCATGGGGTGGAGGGGTGGGTAAGCAGCACGAGAGAGAATATACGCCAGTGAAAAACGTGACCAAACCATTCAAATTAGAAGAGTATATTAAATAACGAAGGTCCCAATGCAAGGTTTTAAAATGATCCCTGGAGGTAAAAGGTTAGAGATAATCCAAGTTGCAAACCCCCTTTTTGTCCTGAAGGCCAGCTTAGCCTGATGTCCCAGGCAAACTTCCTCCGTGTTTTCTACTGTGATTAGGCTCGATCTTTCTACCTGGGGACTGTCACATGCCTCTGCAGACCTGTGCCTTTGCTGCCTGACTGCAGCAGTGGGTCTGCGGCCACAGAGTGCAGGGTGCCCGCAGGCCCACGCCCTGCAGAAAACACCTACTTATTTCCAGAGTACAAACCTCTTACAGAGGCTGTAGCCAGAATGCTACGATGAGCTTGCTTAATGATGTTTTTTCGTATTTTGTGACATTTTGACATCGTGGGGACCACCCAGACTGGGGAGAGACTGGTCCCTCCTGGGGTAGCAGCCAGTTCTCAGAGACAGCAAAGGGCCCACCAGGGAGCATGACTTGCACATGAAAACCAACCAATCCACAGCCCACACTCTGAGCACCTCCTCTGACGGCTCTTGCCCTCCAAGAGGCAATATTCCCCTGCCCGAATCATCCAGAGCCGGTACCAGACAACTAGAGACCACCCTGCAGCCCAGAGCCCACCGACATTGTCCAAACTAGCCAGTCCTTCGCTGCATCCCCTGCCCTTACAATAGAGGCTCTGTCCCACACTCTCCCTCCACTCCAGCCTCCTGACTGGGTCTGGTGTTTCTCCCTGCGGCCCAGGGTGGCATGGCTTCGGCCTCTCCCTGTCACTCAGTCACCTCCATAAATTAAAATCCTGTGGGTATATTTTAACACAATTGGTACAGCAAGCAGGGTGACGGCGCTCGCCAGAGGGGCATGTGTCCGACTGCTCTTGACTTGCTAAACAGAGTCACCAAGTGGCCCACGCTGCCTCTGAAGGCCCAGCTGGCTGTTGGCCCCTCCATGGCCACAACTCAGGCTGTGTCTGCCATGTGCTGCCATGGTTTTCCAGCCTGAATTATAAGTAGACCTCAAAGGCCTGCTACCCTCTGTGGTCCTCACTTACTCTTTTTTTTTTTCTCCATCAAAATTATTTTAATTCTCCACATGTGAGGCTTGGGGACAAGACAGTCAATACACTGTGTTTGGGGCAGAAGTGGGACACTAGAAAACCCAGATTGCATGCAGTTTTTTATTTCCTGTCCACTGAGCACAGAAACAAATTGCTCATTACTCTGTGCTGGGGTATCGTGTTGGTCTGTTTGCTTTAGAAAGTAAGCAAGCTGCACTTCTTAGCCCTTAGAGCCCGCTGCAGGGCTTTCAGCCGGCCAGAGCAGTGGTTCTCAAACGTGAGCCTACTCCAAGGCAAGTCTGCGTTAGGGCCCCTCCCAGACTTGGCCCTGTGGGTCTCTTCTTTGGACTGGTCCCATTTCACATCCTGTAGCGTAAACTCTGACCCTAAGTGGAGAGCTCTCCAGAGTTCCCTGAGTTGTTCTAGCACGTGGTTGAACCCGAGGAGGTAATGAGAACCCCCCAGTTTGCAGACAGTCGGTCACAAGTGCGGTGTGGCTGGTGTCTGAAGTGGGGGCAGTCTTGCGTGGTCCTCACTTAACTCTCAGGTGCTGTAGCCCAGGATGATGTTAATCGTAACCCCTCACTGGCACCTTCCGGATTATGCGTCCCGTCTGATTCTCCACCCCGAAAGCCTAGTCTCCGGGCTGGTGACCCTGAGGGCGACCAGGATAACCGGCTAACAAGGCAGAGTCGCCTCCCAGAACAGAGCGAGGAATGACTTCCTCCGCCAGTGTGTGCTGGAATCTGAGCCTGATCAGGCGAGCCAACGGCCGCCGTCCTGTGAGCGACGGGCCCTGCTGGCCTGCCCTTTCAGAGGCTGTCCCTGGCAGAGGGTCCAGGTGTTGGTCCCCCGTGTGCTAAAGGGTGACACAGTGACGGGTGGCCTCCTGAAGTAAACTGTGGCACCTAAAGGCTTCAGTGTTGCTTCAAGGGCAAACCTCTTTGCTGAGGCCTGCCTTGCTGCTGTTGCGACTTGTCCCTGACCCCGCGGGATGTGAGAGACCCCTTCCGTGGAGACCGGCAGCTCAATGTCCAGTGTGCTATGTAAATTATAACGCAATATAAAACAAGAAAGAAGGAAAGAAAAGGATAAGGGGAAGGAGCACTTTGTCCCCCATCCCCCAAGGCCCAAGGAAGCTTCTCAGCTCGTGGGGGATGGTAAGTCTCCTGGCCGACGTGTCTGGGCACTGTGAGTGTCGCTACCTAATGAACAGGCTGCGAGCCTCCTCCCACATCAGGATGCTGTCACACTGCTTTCTTGGATCAAGACCACGCCCTGGGAGCTGACTGGGACACCCCAGGAAGGCAGCCACTCAAGACCACCAGAAGCTGAGCAGGCTACCACCAAAGGAGAAGAGGAAAGAAAAGAAAGGGTCATGGACAGACAAGGGACAAAGAAAGGAAAAACAGGGAAAATTTTTAGCAGCCCAGAGATATAAGCCATTCTGAAAAAATTTAAAAGAAGAAGGGGTAAAGGGGACAGATGATGCTACAGTCAGCGGCCGTCCTAGGGAGAGGCTGCTGCCTAAGGCACCAGGCTCCTTCGCTACCCCGCTCTCCCTCCCATCAGACAGAAACTAAAACCCTCAGCTGCAGGAGGCTAAAAGGTGGAAACAGAAAAAAATTTTTGAAGAAAAAAAAAAATCCCTGTAGACACAGGGGAGAAAATAAAAGGTAACTAAATAGATCTATCTATACGTGTGTGTATATATGTGTGTGTACATATATATATATATAATTTTAATGCAAATATAATAAAAATATATTTAGTGAAAATTTAAAAAGTAAAACCTCACTAAAATGGAGTCGGGAGGCCAGAAGGGCTGCTCATGCAGTACTACTCCAACATCAATCACAGGAAGCACTGTCGGTTACAGACCTCAGAAGAAGAACCGTCAAGGAGAAAGAACCGTCCATTACAGGCCCCAACAGGGAAAGATGCACGCTGCATCTCCTACCAGAAGTCAACTACTGAATAAACCCCCATTTTTGCTGATAAAAATCACTGACTATTCTATGTTGAAGGGCACCAATACATATACACGTGTAACTACACTAAAACAAAGGTGCACAACTTGATCCAACTGGAAATCCAAAATTTACACACTAAGAGTTTATATCACAAATTGTACGATTAGTGCATATTTGGTCCTGTCCAGAACATCCACTGAGACAACTGGACCCCGCCAAATGGTCCTTGATGTTTGGCCTGTCAAAACCCATCCAGGCTCATTAGGAAACGTCCTTGGGTTCAAACAGCCAGTAACATTTTTTTATACTTTTGGTTTACAGGATTAATACATAAAAATACTCTTGTGTTTTATTGGTCCGATAATGTGTGTTGCTGTATTGCCAACAATAACCCTTCTCTGCCTGGTAGCCTAGCTGGTAACAGCACACGGGGTCAGGACTCGAGTCTTGCAGAAGAGCGGGACCAAGGTCCAGTCCTACGGCTAGAGAAATGCACAAAGGACAACAAGCTGAGGCTGGGATCTCGTGATACACGAGTTAATAAGTTAGTAAGTCACTGGGCATGTGGATGGATGTGGCTGGGTCGTTCCGTAACGGTGGAGCTTGAAAGGAGGGGCTTGGTCAAAGTACTATGTAAAATAGGCAGCAAACGCATTGACGTGAACACTTGATAGAGCGTCTCACCTGTTCGGGAGGAGTGGGAACAGGTGTGGCTCTCCTACTACCAAGGGTTTGGGTGTCATAGCCGTCATGGCGGGGGGGATACCAGGCATCTAATCAACCTCCCTACAACCATCCTGTCCCCGGGGTTAATGGATAATGTGTCCCTTGAATCGATGTGCTACAGAGATACCCACGAGAAGCATCTGCCGCTATTTGAAGAGGTGACTCCCAGACTTACCTGCCAATTGGCATGGACCACCACACCCCTGGCTGGTACCTACCGACTGGCTGATCCAGCCCGGCTGAACCCAGATGTCAAATCCCTAAGACGTTCGTAAGGCTTCCCCCTACCAGTAAACCAATGACCATTGGTCAGACAGCTATAAAAGGGGAAAAAAACCCAAACCTTCTTCTATTGCTTCGTAATATGACATATTTATTTCTCAGCAGAATATGACAGAAATAGTACACTCACAAGAAGAAAAGGCTACATTGTCAACATCTTTGCTATCGTTTCCATTCCTTGAACAGAGATGGGAGTAAAAGGTACCAGCGCTGTGAAGAGAGGAAAATCTGCAATGTCTGTACAACTCCTCAGGATTCGGAAGACGCTACGATCATGCAGGATGGGCCAGGAGAACGCCAGCACAACGCCGGTGCTGAGGGGAGCCAAGGAAAACCCTGAATAGGTTAAAATGACATGCAAAGAAGAACCAAGGGCAACACGACTGCAGGTCCTTAGAAGAACCCCCATGACATTCATGATGGAGAGGGCCTGTCAGAACAAAACTCATTACCGAGGTAAGCAAACAGAATTCAAAACAGACATCGACTTCCAAACCCAACTTCGTGGCATGGAATTGAATTTCCAGAGGAATATGACACAACCAGACGTGGAAAACAATTTCTTATGCACAATTCTGGGGCCCAAGATGATGGAAGAATTCTTATACAGTTTATGACAATATTCAATACTGAAGTACCAGTACCACATTATTCAGTGATGGCACTGAAACCACACCCTGTATCTTATGGAACGATTTACTGAGCCCCCCAAACTTGTCCGGCAGCGTACCGCGGAAACTGCAGGAATGGAAACAACTTGCTAAGGGCCCCTTCAACTGAGCATCGCCCGGGCGAGCAGGCGCACTGAGGAACTAGAATGACCGACAGTGAACATTAGATGTCACTGGCTGAAAATTCGCCACAGGTAACATATGGACTGCCCCAAAACTGCACACGTGACCCATGAACAGGCAAGAAGGACAGTCGTGCCTGTGTAGAGAACTTTGACACTCACACCTTACTTCCTGCCAATCATTTTCCGAGCCCCCTCCCCCTCCTGCTCTCTACGTCCACAATAGATACCCCTGGGTAAAACCTGATCAAGGAGACAGATCTGACCTTTGCCTCCTGTCTCCTTGCTCGGATGCTCTGCAGTAAAGCCTGCTCTCTGCAGAAGACTGTTCCCTCAGTACCTGGTCTTTCTGTTGTGCAGCGGGCATGGAGCCCACTTACTCGGGTACAAATTTTGGCACCCCAGATGGGACCCTAAATCCTGTCTGGACAATTGCTCATGGTTTCTTGGCCCTGCTTCGGGCGTGGGGTCCAGACAACCTGTCTCAGCAGCTGTCTAGGCGACTTTGCCTAGAAGACGCATCCTCAGAACCTCTGCCCTGGCACGGCGTCCACAGCCTTTGGCACATTGCTGGTTCACTTCTGCAGAAAAAAAGGCCCCCGAACAAGATCTCTTCTGGGTGTCTCAGTACAGGGGTTTGAAACCTGTTTTCTCTCCTCATTATGTTAGCAGAGTTGCCATTAGACCCTTGCTCAAAACCCACCAACTCCTCCCTTGAACAGGAACTAACGTATCTTTAAGTCACAGGGTCTGGGCACAAACAAAGGAAGCTATAGGAAGAGAGAAACAAAACCAGATAGAACCAGCTGAAACCAAGATGGCAACGAATCTGACCTCCAACAGACCGTGAGTCTCACTTTCTGCTGACTTTACTACTGATACATTAGTGTACTAAATGACACACCTACCGGTGGCCAAGATCAGAGGTCACAGACCAGAAAATAACAAGAAAGGGGCGGCGCCCCATTTCCAGGAGAGCTCTGCCTCTTTCCTAGAAAACTAACACCGCGTTCCCCAGCACTGGTCTCACTTCTCCCCCCACTGCCCTTCCTCCTTAAAAGCAAATCCCACTCACCACTAAAGTGAGAAGCTGATTTGTGAACTAAGTTCCTGCTTCTCCATTCTCTGGCCATTGAACAAAGCTTGTGCTGCTTCCACCTCACGCTGGGTTTCATTTTTGGCTGCACGAACCCAAATGGAAAAAGAAACTTCCCCGCCAAGGCAGAGGGCCTCGATCGGGCTAGGGCCCGAGCAGGGGTCCACACGACTTAATTCGGTAACAGTGAGAATGCGCTGGTATTGACGCTTGTTGGAGGGCCCTGGTATTAGGGGGAGACCCCACTGGCAGGAGAGAAAGGAAGTGAAAGAATCATTCTCAGAGATGCTCTTGATACTTGGAAACTTGAATGTGGTCTAGAAACTCCTGAAAACTGTTGGCTTAAATGTGGTCTCGAATCTGACTCAGAGCAAATTCGTCTGAAAGTGAGGTCTGTGAATGTGAGTGAGGGATGTGTACTATAGTCTATTACTGTTACTTGTTTGAACGGGCTCTGTGGGGACTGAGTTTCTCAGTGATCGTGACAAACTGTTAGTGAGGCAGCAGTAGGGAAAGGATGGGGTTAAACCAAAGTGTGTTTTGTTTTGTAGAAACTAACCTTTAAGTTGCAGAAAGTTCCAGGCACCAGATGTTCCAAAAAGGTTACAGTGTATTCCAGTCAACAAGATACCACAGTGCAAACAACCAACCAAAAAACAACCAACCACCTACTTGCTCACAGTTTTTGGCAAGCTAGAGTAACCTTTGCCTCATTACAATGATCACGCCTACCCTTTCATGAATATGCATGCTCCCCAGACTTGAAACTCCCCTGGTCCAGCTCTTTGGGGAGTCAGCACTTTGAGAGCTATCTCCCTGTCTCCTGACTTGTCACAAGTAATTAACTGCTTCTGCTTTAATCAAAAACACTTGGGCTTCCCTGGTGGCGCAGTGGTTGAGAGTCCGCCTGCCGATGCAGGGGACACGGGTTCGTGCCCTGGTCCGGGAAGATTCCGCATGCCGCGGAGCGGCTGGGCCCGTGAGCCATGGCCGCTGAGCCTGCGCTTCCGGAGCCTGTATTCCGCAATGGGAGAGGCCACAACAGTGAGAGGCCCACATACCGCAAAAAAAAACCCAAAAAAAACACTTGATGTGTTCACTGGCTACACGCCCCATGCGAGCGACGGACTCATTGCATCAGTAACAAAACTCCCTCTACGAATTCACCTCATGAGGGTTTTCTGATTCCAAGAAAAGAGGCACCATTCCCTCTGATCCTTTGGGATGTTCCCAAGGGACTAAGAAATTTACAGGGGTATTGGAGCATTTGCTCATGACAGGTAATGGCTTCAAAGGGGCCCCCTTTTAAAGAAACAACATCTTTTCAGGCCTTCATTTTCACGGTGAAGCAGTCACCTTGTTTCAAGCCGGTATTTGCCTGAACCCAGGCACCGGTGACACATACTTCCTGCAAACACCACACAGTCAGTGTTCTTAGAGAGCCTCTGTTTGCCGTGGCCAGATGGAAAAAGCCCCTAAAATGGGAAATGCAAATGGTACACCGAAATGCAGCCTGTTGAGATGCATTCTCCAAAACTGGGGCGCTTTCAGTTACGAGCCTATGAAAAGGAAAAAGACGATATTGTTCTGTGACACTACCTGGCTGCAATACTCTCTAGAATTGGGGGAGCAGCGGCCTGAGAACGGATCTCCGAACTACAATGCCAACTTGCAGTTAGACTTATTTTGTAAAAAAGGAAGAAAAACGGCATCAGTTTCCTTATGTATAGTCTTTCACGTTATATCAAGATAAGGTAATTCAAAAGAAATGTAGGGTCATGGTGCAACGGGAGAAACCCTAAAAGACCTCCGTGCTGCTGGAGCGAGACAAGGAAAAAGAGAGGCTTCCCTGGTGGTGCAGCGGTTAAGAATCTGCCTGCCAATGCAGGGGACATGGGTTCGAGCCCTGGTCCAGGAAGATCCCCCATGCCACAAAGCAACTAAGCCTGTGCACCACAACTACTGAGCCTGCGCTCTAGAGCCCGCGAGCCACAACTACTGAGGCCACACGCCACAACTACTGAAGCCCACGCGCCTAGAGCCCATGCTCCTCAAAAGGAGAAGCCACCACAGTGAGAAGCCCACGCGCCGCAACAAAGAGTAGCCCCTGCTCGACGCAACTAGAGAAAGCCCGCACGCAACAACGAAGACCCAACGCAGCCAAAAATAAATAAATAAATTTTAAAAAAGAAAAAGAAAAAAATAATAATCACTAACTCACAGGGTCACTGAAGAGATTTTAAAAAAAGCAAGTGCTCATAGGAGGAACTGACACTGCAGGTCAGCCTCAAGGCCTGGTACACCTCCACACCCCACTGTCAACACCTGACCTGTGCAACTGGAGGAATAACATGCCTGCACACCAGGACGATCCCAAGAAAACGGAACATCTTTTCTCCCCCATTTTTGCTACCTCCAAGCCAACCTGGGGAGATCTTCAAACCCTCCTTAACACGCTCCTCACTTCTGAGGAAGGCAGAATGGTCGTGGGAAAGGCAAGACAGGAGGCCGACAGGACTCACAAGGCCACTCCAGGCAAGCCGGTGAGGGCAGGAGCTGCCCTTGCTGTCCCCCTCGCTGAACCGGGATGGGACCCAAACAAGCCTGGAGACAAATAAGCTTGACCACTACAGAGGCCTCATTATCTCAGGACTGCAGACAGGGGTTTCCAAGCAGGGGCACCTTAACAAAGTTCAGGAACTGAGGCCCAAACCCGACAAAAACCCTTCAGAATTCCTGGGGAGAATCTTTGAGACATACAGGCAGGTGACTGATATAGATCCAGAAGATCCTAGCAAAGGTAATAAAATATGACTTTTATTACCTAGACTGCTCCAGACATCCAGAAAAAAATGCAAAAAGTGGATGGCGTGGGACTTCCCTGGTGATCCAGCGGTTAAGAATCTGTCTTCCAATGCAGGCGACGCGGGTTCGATCCCTGGTCGGGGAATTAAGATCCCACGTGCCGCAACTATTGAGCCCACGTGCTCTGGAGCCCGAGCGCCACAACTAGAGAGAAGCCCATGTGCTGCAACAAAGAGCCCACGTGCTGCAACGAAGCACCCACGTGCCACAACTAAGATCCAACACAGCCAAATAAATAAATAGATAAATAAATATTAAAAAAAGGGTGGGTGGCGTATTCAGAATGCCTATGTCAGCTATGTCAGATTCAAGATTGCCCCCACCATCTGGCGGGAAGCCTTAGCCAAAGACTTAAGGGAGCTACAGTTATAGGGGGAACCTCACTCCAGTATGTAGATAACATTTTGATTACCAGTAAAACCAAAGAAGCTTCAGACAGAAACACAGTTTGGTCTCTTAATTTCCTGGCTGATCGAGGATACAAAATATCAAAGAAAAGGGCCCAAATCTCTCAATCCAATGCTAAATATTTGGGATGTGAATGATCTCAAGGACAGAGGATCTTGCTCCTGGATCAAAGGGAAGCCTTGGAAAGGGTGGTAATACCAACAACTCAGAGACAATTACAGGGATTCCTGGGTATGGCAGGATTCTTCTGTGACTGAATTCCTAATTTGGGGCTCATTGCCAAACCTTCGTACGAGACCCTTAAAGGGAGAGAGAGTGATCCTCTAGGTTGGGCTGGAGAATGCCAGAAGGCGTACTTCACCATCAAAAAAAGATTGTTAATGGTTCCAGATGGGTCTCCTAGGGCTCAGAAAACGCTTCCGCCTCCTTTACAGAAGTAAAAGGATGTTTGTTTCACTTTCACAATCACGGGGGTGAAAAATACTTTCTTTGGGTCTAACACAGGAATATCGGACAACAGAAAGCAACACCTGTGTTTGGAGACTTCCATTAATGACTCTGGAGGATGTAAATGAACTTTTGAGTATACTGTGGAGAATGCAGATGAAAATGACTGAATGGATTATGTTGAAAGAGTATATGTCTGTGGAAGGTGTGACAGAGGCAGAAGACCACAGCTCCAGGATTTCCACCAGAAACTTGGAATGTTTATACATCAGGACTGAATGGTGATCGAAGGATGAACAATGCAGTGCAAGGCTGGCAAAGCACATTTCAAAAGCTGATGGTAGTACATCGTCCTTCAATTTGGAGATTTACTGAAGTTTAAAAGATGAACAGCAAAGCAATGAACAAGTCATCACCCAGCTTCTTGGTGGTCACACTCAAATATGGCCACCAGCTTCATAATGATACCCACAAAATCAAATTCATATAACCAAAACTGTTAACATATATAACTAATATAAAGCCAATAATCAGGTTGATGTATACGTGAGAGCAGCAAGTGCTCATCCACTTAAGAATAACCCCGCTGAACTTCATGGCAAGGATAGAACAAGAATAAATGTGAGGGAGAGGGGGAAGATGGCGGAAGAGTAAGACGCGGAGATCACCTTCCTCCCCACAGATACATCAGAAATACATCTACACGTGGAACAACAACTACAGAACACCTACTGAACGCTGGCAGAAGACCTCAGACCTCCCAAAAGGCAAGGAACTCCCCATGTACCTGGGTAGGGCAAAAGAAAAAAGAATAAACAGAGACAGAAGGATAGGGACGGGACCTGCACCAGTGGGAGGGAGCTGTGAAGGAGGAAAGGAAACACACTAGGAAGCCCCTTCGCAGGCGGAGACTGCGGGTGGCGCAGGGGGAAAGCTTCGGGGCTGTGGAGGAGAGCACAGCAGCAGCGGTGCGGAGGGCAAAGCGGAAAGATTCCCGCACAGAGGATCAGGGCCGACCGGCACTCACCAGGCCGAGAAGCTTGTCTGTTCACCCGCCGGGGCGGGCGGGGCTGGGAGCTGAGGCTCGGGCTTTGGTCGGAGCACCGGGAGAGGACTGGGGTTGGCGGCTTGAACACAGCCTGAAGGGGTTAGTGCGCCACGGCTGGCCGGGAGGGAATCCGGGGGAAAGTTTGGATCTGCCGAAGAGGCAAGAGACTCTTTCTTCCCTCTTTGTTTGCTGCTGCGCGAGGAGAGGGGATTAAGAGCGCGGCTTAAAGGAGCTCCAGAGACGGGCGCGAGCCGCGGCTAACAGCACGGACCCCAGGGACGGGCATGAGACGCTAAGGCTGCTGCTGCCACCACCAAGAAGCCTGTGTGCGAGCACAGGTCACTATCCATACCCCCTTCCGGGGAGCCTGTGCAGCCCGCCACTGCCAGAGTCCCGGGAAACAGGGACAACTCCCCCGGGAGAACGCACGGCGCACCTCAGGCTGGTGCAACGTCACGCTGGCCTCTGCCGCCGCAGGCTCGCCCCGCATCGTGCCCCCCCTCCCCCCCACCCCCGGCCTGAGTGAGCCAGAGTCCGCGAATCAGCGGCTCCTTTAAACCCGTCCTGTCTGAGCAAAGAACAGACGCCCTCCAGCGACCTACACGCAGACGTGGGGCCAAATCCAAAGCTGAGCCCCTGGGAGCCGTGAGAACAAAGAAGAGAAAGGGAAATCTCTCCCAGCAGCCTCAGGAGCAGCGGATTAAAGCTCCACAATCAACTTGATGTACCTGCATCTGTGGAATACATGAATAGACAACGAATCATCCCAAATTGAGGAGGTGGACTTTGAGAGCAAGATATATTATTTTTTCCCCTTTTCCTCTTTTTGTGAGTGTGTATGTGAATGCTTCTGTGTGAGATTTTGTCTGTATAGCTTTGCTTTCAACCATTTGTCCTAGGGTTCTGTCCGTCCGTTTTTTTTGTTTTTTTTTACTTAAAAAATTTTTTTTTCTTAATAATTTTTTATTTTAATAACTTTATTTTATTTTATTTTATCCTCTTTCTTTCTACTTTTTCTCCCTTTTACTCTCAGCCGTGTGGATGAAAGGATTTTGGTGCTGCACCCAGGAGTCAGTGCTGTGCCTCTGAGGTGGGAGAGCCAACTTCAGGACACTGGACCACAAGAGACCTCCCAGCTCCACGTAATATCAAACGGTGAAAGCTCTCCCAGAGATCTCTATCTCAACACCAACACCCAGCTTCACTCAACGACCAGCAAACTACGGTGCTGGACACCCTATGCCAAACAACTAGCAAGACAGGAACACAACCCCACCCATTAGCACAGAGGCTGCCTAAAATCATAGTAAGGCCACAGACACCCCAAAACACACCACCAGATGTGGACTTGCCCACCAGGAAGAAATGATCCAGTCTCATCCACCAGAACACAGGCACTAGTCCCCTCCACCAGGAAGCCTACACAACCCACTGAACCTTAGCCACTGGGGAAAGACACCAAAAACAACAGGAACTACGAACCTGCAGCATGCAAAAAGGAGACCCCAAACACAGTAAGATAAGTAAAATGAGAAGACATAAAAACACACAGCAGATGAAGGAGCAAGATAAAAACCCACCAGACCTAACAAATGAAGAGGAAATAGGCAGTCTACCTGAAAAAGAATTCAGAATAATGATAGTAAAGATGATCCAAAATCTTGTAAATACAATAGAGAAAATTCAAGAAACATTTAACAAGGACCTAGAAGAACTAAAGATGAAACAAGCAACGATGAACAACACAATAAGTGAAATTAAAAATACTCTAGAAGGGATCAATAGCAGAATAACTGAGGCAGAAGAACGGATAAGTGACCTGGAAGATAAAATAGTGGAAATAACTACTGCAGAGCAGAATGAAGAAAAAAGAATGAAAAGAACTGAGGACAGTCTCAGAGACCTCTGGGACAACATGAAACACACCAACATTCGAATTATAGGGATCCCAGAAGAAGAAGAGAAAAAGAAAAGGACTGAGAAAATATGTGAAGAGATTATAGTTGAAAACTTCCCTAATATGGGAAAGGAAATAGTTAATCAAGTCCAGGAAGCACAGAGAGTCCCATACAGGATAAATCCAAGGAGAAACATGCCAAGACACACATTAATCAAACTGTCAAAAATTAAATACAAAGAAAACATATTAAAAGCAGCAGAGAAAAACAACAAATGACACACAAGGGAATCCCCATAAGGTTAACAGCTGATCTTTCAGCAGGAACTCTGCAAGCCAGAAGGGACTGGCAGGACATATTTAAAGTGAGGAAGGAGACAAACCAAGATTACTCTATCCAGCAAGGATCTCATTCAGAATTCATGGAGAAATTAAAACCTTTACAGACAAGCAAAAGCTGAGAGAGTTCAGCACCACCAAACCAGCTTTACAACAAATGCTTTACAACAAAACCAGCTTTACAACAAAAGCTTTACAACAAAAGGAACTTCTCTAGGCAAGAAACACAAGAGAAGGAAAAGACCTACAATAACAAACCTAAAACAATTAAGAAAATGGGAATAGGAACATACATATCGATAATTATCTTAAATGTAAATGGACTAAATGCTCCCACCAAAAGACACAGACTGGCTGAATGGATACAAAAACAAGACCCATATATATGCTGTCCACAAGAGACCCACTTCAGACCTAAGGACACATATAGACTGAAAGTGAGGGGATGGAAAAAGATATTCCATGCAAATGGAAACCACAAGAAAGCTGGAATAGCAATTCTCATATCAGACAAAATAGACTTTAAAATAAAGACTATTACAAGAGACAAAGAAGGACACTACATAATGATCAAGGGATCGATCCAAGAAGAAGATATAACAAGTGTAAATATTTATGCACCCAACATAGGAGCACCTCAATACATAAGGCAAATGCTAACAGCCATAAAAGGGGAAATCGACAGTAACAAATTCATAGTAGGGGACTTTAACACCCTACTCTCACCAATGGACAGATCATCCAAAATGAAAATAAATAAGGAAGCACAAGCTTTAAATGATACATTAAACAAGATGGACTTAATTGATATTTATAGGACACTCCATCCAAAAACAACAGAATACACATTTTTCTCAAGTGCTCATGGAACATTCTCCAGGATAGATATCTTGGGTCACAAATCAATCCTTGCTAAATTTAAGAAAATTGAAATTGTATCAAGTATCTTTTCCGACCACAACGCTATGAGACTAGATATCAATTACAGGAAAAGATCTGTAAAAAATACAAACACATGGAGGCTAAACAATACACTACTTAATAACGAAGTGATCACTGAAGAAATCAAAGAGGAAATCAAAAAATACCTAGAAACAAATGACAATGGAGACACAACAACCCAAAACCTATGGGATGCAGCAAAAGCAGTTCTAAGAGGGAATTTTATAGCAATACAATCCTACCTTAAGAAACATAAACATCTCGAATAAACAACCTAACCTTGCACCTAAAGCAATTAGAGAAAGAAGAACAAAAAACCCCAAAGTTAGCAGAAGGAAAGAAATCATAAAGATCAGATCAGAAATAAATGAAAAAGAAATGAAGGAAATGAGAGCAAAGATCAATAAAACTAAAAGCTGGTTTTTTTGAGAAGATAAACAAAATTGATAAACCATTAGCCAGACTCATCAGGGAAAAAAGGGAGAAGCCTCAAATCCACAGTATCAGAAATGAAAAAGAAGAACAACAACTGACACTGCAGAAATACAAAGCATCATGAGAGATTACTACAAGCAACTATATGCCAATAAAATGGACAACTTGGAAGAAATACACAAATTCTTAAAAAAGCACAACCTTCTGAGACTGAACAGGGAAGAAACAGAAAATATAAACAGACCAATCACAAGCACTGAAATTGAGACTGTGATTAAAAATCTTCCAACAAACAAAAGCCCAGGACCAGATGGCTTCACAGGCGAATTCTATCAAACATTTAGAGAAGAGCTAACACCTATCCTTCTCAAACTATTCCAAAATACAGCAGAGGGAGAAACACTCCCAAACTCATTCTACGAGGCCACCATCAACCTGATACCAAAACCAGACAAAGATGTCTCAAAGAAAGAAAGCTACAGGCCAATATCACTAATGAACATAGATGCAAAAATCCTCAACAAAATACTAGCAAACAGAATCCAACAGCACATTAAAAGCATCATACACCATGATCAAGTGGGGTTTGTCCAAGGAATGCAAGGAATCTTCAATATACACAAATCTATCAATGTGATAAAGCATATTAACAAATTGAAGGAGAAAAACCATATGATCATCTCAATAGATGCAGAAAAAGCTTTCGACAAAATTCAACACCCATTTATGATAAAAAAGAAAACGCTTCAGAAAGTAGGCACAGAAGGAAATTACCTCAAGATAATAAAGGCCATATATGACAAACCAACAGCCAACATCATTCTCAATGGTGAAAAACTGAAATCATTTCCTCTAAGATAAGGAACAAGACAAGACTGTCCACTCTCACCATTATTCAACATAGTTTTGGAAGTTTTAGCCAGAGCAATCAGAGAAGAAAAGGAAATAAAAGGAATCCAAATCGGAAAAGATGAAGTAAAGCTGTCACTATGTGCAGATGACATGATACTATACATAGTGAATCCTAAAGATGCTACCGGAAAACTACTAGAGCTAATCAATGAATTTGGTAAAGTAGCAGGATACAAAATTAATGCACAGAAATCTCTTGCATTCCTATATACTAATGATGAAAAATCTGAAAGAGAAATTAAGGAAACACTCCCTTTAACCACTGCAACAAAAAGAATAAGACACCTAGGAATAAACCCACATAAGGACACAAAAGACCTGTATAAGAAAACTATAAGACACTGATGAAAGAAACTGATGAAAGAAATTAAAGATAATACAAACAGATGGAGAGATATACTATGTTCTTGGACTGGAAGAATCAACATTGTGAAAATGACTATACTACTCAAAGCAATCTACAGATTCAATGCAATCCCTATGAAACTACCCATGGAATTTTTCACAGAAATGGAACAAAAATTTCACTATTTGCATGAAAACACAAAAGACCCTGAATAGCCAAAGCAATCTTGAGAAAGAAAAATGGAGCTGGAGGAATCAGGCTCCCAGACTTCAGACCATACTAAAAAGCTACAGTAATCAGGACAGTATGGTACTGGCACAAAATCAGAAATACAGATCAATGGAACAGGACAGAAAGCCCAGAAATAAACCCACACACATAGAGTCACCTTATTTTTGATAAAGGAGGCAAGATTATACAATGGAGAAAAGAGAGCCTCTTCAATAAGTGGTGCTGGGAAAACTGTACAGCTACATGTAAAAGAAAGAAATTAGAACACTCCCTAACACCATACACAAAAATAAACTCAAAATGGATTAAAGACCTAAATGTAAGGCCAGCCACTATAAAACTGTCAGAGGAAAACATAGGCAGGACCCTCTATGACGTAAATCACAGCAAGATCCTTTTTGACCCACCTCCTAGAGAAATGGAAATAAAAACAAAAATAAACAAGTGGGACCTAATGAAACTTAAAAGCTTTTGCACAGCAAAGGAAACCATAAACAAGATGAAAAGACAACCATCAGAATGGGAGAAAATATATGCAAATGAAGCAACTGACAAAGGATTAATCTCCAAAATATACAAGCAGCTCAATATCAAAAAAACAAACAACCCAATCCAAAAATGGGCAGAAGACCTAAATAAGACATTTCTACAAAGAAGATATACAGATTGCCAACAAACACATGAAAGGATGCTTAACATCACTAATCATTAGAGAAATGCAAATCAAAACTACAATGAGGGGGCTTCCCTGGTGGCGCAGTGGTTGAGAGTCCACCTGCTGACGTAGGGGACACGGGTTCGTGCCCCGGTCCGGGAAGATCCCACATGCCGTGGAGCAGTTGGGCCCATGAGCCATGGCCGCTGAGCCTGCGCATCCAGAGCCTGTGCTCCACAATGGGAGAGGCCACAACAGTGAGAGGCCCGCGTACCGCAAAAAAACAAAAAAACAAAAAAAACTACAATGAGGTATCACCTCACACCAGTCAGAATGGCCATCATCAAAAATCTACCAACAATAAATGCTGGAGAGGGTGTGGAGAAAAGAGAACCCTCTTGCACTGTTGGTGGGAATGTAAATTGATACAGCCACTATGGAGAACAGTATGGAGGTTCCTTAAAAAACCTAAAATGGAACTACGATATGACCCAGCAATCCCACTACTGGGCATATACCCTGAGAAAACCATAATTCAAAAAGAGTCATGCACCACAATGTTCAATGCAGCACTGTTTACAATAGCCAGGTCATGGAACCAACCTACATGTCCATCGACAGATGAATGAATAAAGAAGATGTGGGACATTTACACAATGGAATATTACTCAGCCATAAAAAGAAACGAAATTGAGTTATTTGTATTGAGGTGGATGGACCTACAGTCTGTCATACAGAGTGAAGCAAGTCAGAAAGAGAAAAACCAATACTGTATGCTAACACATATATACGGAATCTAAAAAAGAAAAAAAAACTGGTTCTGAAGAACCTAGGGGCAGAACAGGAATAAAGACACAGATGTAGAGAATGGACTTGAGGACACAGGGAGGGGGAAGGGTAAGCTGGGACGAAGTGATAGAGTGGCATGGACATATACACACTACCAAATGTAAAATAGATAGCTAGTGGGAAGCAGCCACAAAGCACAGGGAAATCAGCTTGGTGCTGTGTGACCACCTAGAGGGGTGGGATAGGGAGGGTGGGAGGGAGACGCAAGAGGGAGGAGATATGGGGATATATGTATATGTATAGCTAATCCACTTTGTTATACAGCAGAAACTAACACACCATTGTAAAGCAATTATACTCCAATATCCAATAAAGATGTTCAAAAAAAAACCAACCATGCTCTGATAGAGCAATTTTTTCACAGTGTGCTCCAGGGAGACAAGGACCTTTAGCGTAACACCTTGCAACCTGGAGATTTTGTCTACTGAAAAAGACACCTCTGGAAAAACTCTCTTCAACTTCGTTGGAAACGCCTGTATCAGGTACCACTAATCAACCCTGGTACTGCCAAAATTCCAGAAAACAGACTCTTGGATTCATGTAACACATTTAAAAAAAGAACAAACCCTGGCTGGACCTGCACACCACCTGGTGACTTGAAGGTAAAGATTCCCCAGAATTGAAACAGATGACATCTGATGAGACAGCTTTCCCAAGATGTCCAGACCAGCCCCATCAGAAAGTTCAGGATTCACAGTCTCTCTCTTTCAACTGGACTATTAACTGAGCCTAGTTTCTGATTCAAATTCATGGTCTCTGAATTTGCAAGCTACAGGCTGTATTACTGTTAAAACACTTGGTTCCAAACAGTTCTTCTGAGATAACAACAACAAAAAAAGTCTTTGAAGTTTTGCTATTTTTGCAAACAGTTCATTAGCTATTGCTTCATGTTTATTCCTGTACTGTGTCTTCCCAGAAAGCCTGTTTAATTCTTTCAGTTTTGAGGGCACACTTGTATCACTATTCTAAGATACAAATTTTAGATGGGAAATGCCCAAGAGATCTCCCTCCTACCCCTCCTTGTTACTTGACCTTGATAGGTTTCTAATCTGTGCACTTTTCCTCTGACATGGGTCACAACACCCAGGAAAGGTCCTTCCTGACATCGAGGGACAAAGGCCGCTAAATCTGAAAAAAAAACTGTTGATCAGTGATGCTTTCAGAGAAGGATCTTGATCAAAAGGGGGAAATGTGAAAATTAATAAACAGAAACCTCATTTAAAATGAAGTAGTGATGCCAGAAGGGGGCGCTCTCATGTCCTACCACTTGACATCAATTGCACACCCAACAAAAAGAGCCATGCCTTGCATCTCCAACAGGAAGAAGGTGACTACTTTACTACCCAACAGGAGGAAGGAAGAATTTCTCCTTGCTTGGCAATAACCCAGCTAATGAGACACTGTCATGACTAAGCCAATGAAAAGCCATTACACTTTGAACTCCAGGTTCCTACAAGGATTCTTTGTTTATAACAGCCCCTCCCAACTCCCCCTTCTCCTCTATAAAAGAACGTTCCGCCCCTTTGTTCACCAGACTTGCCTGTGTTTCACCACAGACTGCATGTCCCAAATCGCAATTCTTTATTGATCCCCGATAAACCCATTTTGCTGGTAAAATAACTGGCTGTTTTATTGTTTTAGGTCAACAAGGTAGACTGCTTCTGCCCCCAAAACATGGATCAATATTTCACACTTTAACTGAACATGAGACCCTCTTTCTCTTCTTACTCTGACAATGGCCTGGAAAGATAAAGCCCTTTCTTCACCTCCATGGTCATATGGTTATCTACATCAGATTTGTCCCCACTCACTAAGAAATCTCACCAGCAGCATCCATCTTTGCAAGACATTTAGAATAATTCTTTAAACTAGGAGATTCTCTCCCCCCAGGCACTAAAAATCTGGCTTACCCCTGGCTTAACAAGTAAAGGCAGCAGTCCCTAAAAATGACATAACTAATAAGGTGTTGCTAGCTCAGCACTTCAAGATGATCTCCAATGCTTCTGACCTTGACAGAATATAGCCTTTGGAAAAGGAACACCTGAGACTTCTCCCTACTACCTTTCCCTGTTACTCAAATGGGCCTGAAGTGGTTTCCAGTCCACACACTGTCCATCTAACATGGGACATGACACTCAGGAAAGGTCCTTCCTGGCATCAAGGGATGAAGGCTACTGAACTCAGAAAGCCTGACTTTTGATTAGCAATGCTTCTGGACAAAGATCTTGTTAAAAAGGGGAAAATGTGAAAATTAATAAAGAAAATGTCAACCAACATCGGAAGTTGGGGAGGCCTGCAGAGGAAGCTCTCACACCCTGCCACTCATTGTCAATTACCTCAAGCAGGAAGAGACATCCCTTGCATCTCCACTACCCCAGCAGGAAGAGATTTTCTCCTCGCCTAGCAACAAGCCCGGCCAATGGAAAATGCTGCAAGTTAGCCAATGAGAAGCCGTCATCTCCCTGAACCCTTACTTTTCTCCAATCAACTTGCATTTTTCTTTTGCTAATGTACTCCTCATCCCACCCTCCTTTTTTATAAAAGCCTTCCATTTTGTATAACTCCCCAGGGTATCGCTCTGCCTGCTAGAGGAGATGCTGTCTGATCCATGAATCATTTAATAAAGCCAATTAGGTCTTCAAATTTACTCAGTTGAATTTTATTTTTTAATAGGACCCATTAATTACAGACATTCCCACATGCTAGGCAGTCACTCATATGATATGGGACCCAACCAGAAATAAACTTCCACCAAAAAACAAAAACAAAAACTCTGCCAGGTACAGCTGCACACCATTCTGCTCACTGTCAACCTTATTACTACTGAATTGGGAGCTTTCACTGGTTTGCAAACTCTTTAAGTAAGCCATCGTTTCAACCAAACATATCAAGTGCTGAAACCCACATCAACCCAACCGGGTATCCATTTAAAGCTGATATCAAATCCCACATCCTAGGCATCACCCTGGCTCAGAATCTCACTGTTCAGATGACATCTCAGACCACAAGTCTGCCACTGGAGACAACTTTACACCCTGGACGCTAAGACCTCTGCCCACGGACTGCCTTTCCTAAGGTACAAGTTGAACACAAGACATTTTTGCTTTTCTTCCTTCAAAATTATGCATTCTATTATGTTTCTCAGCTTGCTGTCTGCTTAGCTCATAATCCTGGTATATATATTCCTCACTCTCTGCCAACACACATAGCCCCCCACGCTCCCATGCCTAAAGGGAAATCTGGCAGATGTTACTATCAGTACCATTTGTACACCATTCCAAAAATTAATGGTGATTATTACTTTCCCCAGGAAGCACCTGTTGTCTTACCGAAGTCAACCCTTCAAGCCTCTAGGAGAGGACCGCTCACTCCCCATCGCCTTCTCCTACTACTGCCCTCCAGGTTTCCACCAGAACCTCCTGCCCTGTGTCTCTCCCCATAACCACTCCTTTCCCTCAGTTACACACACATACCACTGTGAAAATGCTTTAAAGAACTCTAACTCAGAATTGGAATTAGGAATCCACAAGATCACAGCTTGAACAGCACTGCAGGGAGAAGGAAGACTGCCCCCTTGGCCTGGCAACAGCAAGCTGCCCTCGCTTGCAGTCAATGAAAAGGTGCCACCACTGCAAACTCTCATTTTCCACTGATGAACTTTTGCTCAAAGCAACCTCTCCTGGGACTCCCCTTGTGGTCCACTGGGTAAGACTCCACACTCCCAATGCAGGGGCCCCGGGTTCGATCTCTGGTCGGGGAACTAGATCCCGCATGCATGCCACAACTAAGAGTTCACACGCCGCAACTAAGAGTCTGCATGCCACAATTAAGAAGTCCGCAGGCCTCAACTAAGAAGTCCGCATGCCGCAGTTAAAGATCCCGCATGACGCTAAGACCTAGCACAGCCATAAATAAATAGAATAGAATAGAATACTTCAAAAGAAAATTCCTCCCAACTTCCTCCTTTCCTCTATGAAAGAACACTCTCCTCCTTTGCTCTCCAAACTTGCCTGTGGTTCACCATAGTTTGCTGGTCCCGAATTGCAATTCCTCTGCTATTTATGAATAAGCTCAATTGTGCGGGCTGAACTGATTTTTTTTTTTTTTCCAAAAAGGTTGACACCACTAATCGCTAATATACTTTGCTAAATTACCAGATCATACCCTCCAATAGCACAACTGCTCGACCTGCCATCTTGACCCAAGAAATGCACCAAGATATTATTACCAGACTAATACTTTTAACACACTTTACAACTCTCCCAAGATATTACTAAAGAACCCCTCCCCCCCAAAATTCCAGATCTGTGATCTTGGCTAATGCCATATAAATGGGAAACTTAATTATGAGCCGGGCTCAAGGACTCCTTATACCTTCACCAGTGTTCCTCTGTGCTTTATTTTACTCTCATAAAAAATGCTTTCTATGCTGTTTAAGGTAACTTATGCCCTATTCTCTAAATGTCTCCATTGTCTCTGTTATCACCCCAAGTTTCCTTAATATGATGTCAAAACATCAGAGGACTAATTGTATTAATCATGTTTTTAAAAAATATTTTTATGATATTTTGACTTCTTGGGGGCCTCCCTGACAGGGGAGAGATGGCCCCTTCTGGGGTAGCCAATACTTAAGAGACAGCAAAGGGCTCACAAGGGAGCACGACTTTCATACAAAACCCAACAATCCAGCGCTCACACTCTGAGCCACCTCCTCTGACGGCTCTTACCCTCCAAGAGGCAATATTCCTCTGCCCGAATCACCCAGGGCCGGTACCAGACAACTAGAGACCACCCTGCAGCCCACAGCCCACCGACATTATACAAACGAGCCATGCCGTTTCCCCTTTCCTGCCAAAATACAATGCCCCATGCCTTCCCTTCACTGCTGTCTCTGCCTCCGGACGCTGGGTGCTTCCCCAAGTAGCCCCGAGTGCCGTGCCTCTCATTTCTAACAGAACTGCGAATAACAGTAAACTCTTCCTTCAATGGCATGGACCTCTCTGTATTGTTACTCAGTCACCGTTACACATTAAGACCCGGGCACAAATCAGAGGTACGGTTCCCAACGTGGCCAAGTACAATGGTGGCACTTTAACTTCTCCTTTATTTTATGCTGCTGAAATAGCCTAATATTTCAATATGCACTACTAGAATATACACCTAAGATCCACTACTAAAAGCTACTTTATAGGATCCAGCAGATGTTGGTAATTTTTTTTAGCAGTGGGTAAGTGACAGGTGAAGTTAACGTGAGCAACTGTAAGGGTGAAAAGACCTTCTAGGAGACTGAAGTCAACGGCTTAGACTTAAGCATCTAGGCCTAGTAGAGAGGAGGGGATACTTGGCAACATTCAGGGTTCAATTCTTCAATTCAGGGTTCGTTCAGGGTTCTTTCCCGTTGTGGAGCACAGGCTCTGGACGCGCAGGCTCAGAGGTCATGGCTCACGGGCCCAGCCGCTCTACGGCATGTGGAATCTTCCCAGACCGGGACACGAACCCCCGTCCCCTGCATCGGCAGGCGGACTCTCAACCACTGCGCCACCAGGGAAGCCCCACCACTGCTTTTTAATAGATAACATCTGGTCTGATCAATGTAAAACTTACTAAAAAAGAAAACAAATATAATTTTCAGGTTGGGGTTGGAGAAAAACTTGCTACATGCTTACATCCCATACCTGCCTCCCTCTCCTTGTATACTGTCCTGATGTGTTTTCCTGGCATAGGCAGATACCCATTTCATAGCAGCTTTTTAATGTCTTCATATATTAGTGGATGGATGGTGAACTCAAATTTACTGATGGGCCTAGTTTCTAATGCCAATCTGAGTAGAAAGATGACATTTCCTACATGCTTCACATCCACTGAATTAATGAGACAGGGTTGGTTTCAAGGGGTTCTTTGCACTCCTTTGGTTGTATTCTGAACATCCCAGTCCATGTACAGTTTTAGCTCCCTTTATTCATTCTTTGTTGTGTGTGTGTGTGTGTGTGTGTGTAAGTACATACCCTCAAATCAACTATACTGTTTTCAGATTTTTCTATATCCAAGGTACCCTTCTTGTATTTTGATATTAATTAAAACATGCAATTTACAACATCTGAACTACGGCAGGACACAAAACGCAGTTCTAACCCGTTCTGTACTACTCCTCGGGTAAGGACTAACTTCAGCCCTGCCGCTAGACAACTGTTTGATTCCTTCACAGACAACTTCACGGTGACACTCAAAGCCTAAGTGCGTTTTTGGTTAGCCTGTACTCTGAGAAATATACTTCCAGATAAAAATGTGATTTCCCTCCAAAGCATGATGGGAACACTTCACTGGGAAGGGAGTCTTCTTTCTTGCAAAACCTAAACCACCTGTCAATCATCTGGGTTGTCCCCTGTTGTGAGTGAACTACACACCGAAAACATCTGGTTCAGAGAGATTTTCTTAGGTTGTTTTCCAACCATGGGATCCATTCAAATTTCAGGCTAACCTTGTAGAGAGTCAGATGCCACCAGGCACAGACTTCCAACTTTTGAGTAGGGGTCAAGGTTTGCTAAGTGTTCCAATCTGTAACCCTATCAACAAGCATTTTACAAAGCACGATGGATGGATGTTACTCGTCTGTGCCTGGAACACATAAAAACACAAGGGCTTCCAGAAACCCTGAGAGAGAAAATCAATTATTTCTCTCCCGGCCGTTAACCAGCTCTTGCCGACTATTCATCTTACGCGTGATGATGGCTAATATTCGCCGAATGGCGAGCAGACGCTCCTTCAGCGAGATCATGCTGAGTATGGCCAGCTGAGCCTTCCGCTCCAACGGCAGCACTGCCAGGATCCACCAGGACCAGGCAGGACCACTAAGGTTACTCTGCAAAACAAAGGGAAGCACAAAATTAGCACCTACAATACAAGCCTGTTCCCCCCAAATGGTCTTTTGTTTACCCACAGACACGTGAACAAGAATTAAATGCCGTCTTCTCTTTGAGGTCTACCGCGCAATTCATTCAGTCCTCAAAACACAAAGCTTACTGTCACGTCACACACTGAAATGTGGGGACACTCACAAAAGGAAGAATGTGTCAAGAGAAGCATCTTCCACAGGGAAACGCTATGGATTAGTCACCCTTGTTCTCTCAAAGCTCTAGTTCAGAACATATGACCAGCCAGAAAAGGAGACTATAATTTTTACCTCTACCGTCCAATGTTCTGTTGCTGTTCTTTAAGTTTTAAGTATGTTATATACAGCACAATGTTTATAAAGCACACAGTAGGTGTGCAAGTTTGAGTGTTACAGTAAGATAAACCTTATAATACAGTCAGTGACAAATGTACCTCTATATGAAACATCTTTACATATGAGTTATTGTTAAATATATATATATAAGAAATTACTGTCAATTATATATTATTAATAGTTACTATTAATTATACATGTACATATATATGAACTAGTAAGCGACCTGAGAGCCTTTATTTCACATAACCAAGCAGGCACTTCTGGAATGAGCTCTAAGCAAAAGTTGATCACAAAGTTGTTCTCAATAGTCCTGGTACTGGAACCAAGGTATCCAAGGCGCCCGGCTTCTAATGTCTTGACTTCAGAATCCAAACTGGGAACCAGGGAGGGTGGCTCTAGCCTCACCAGAGCTCAGGAGTAACACAGAGGCCAAAGTACGCAGGGCAGCCCACGTCACTGTGCGGAAGGCACCCATCTCCTCTCCAAGGGAAGAAGGCCCAAGTGTTGGACAAAACAACCTTCTGTGTGATTCACACCCTCCCTTTCCCTCCTCATCTTACCGAGTGGGGAGAAACTGAGTAGCATGATTAATGGGAAGGGCCTGGGCATAAAAATATCTCCCACAAAGGACCTAAAATCCTCTGTGGCAGGAAGACTAATGGTCTCCCGAAGGTGTTGACCCCCCAGTTCCTGAAGCCCGTGGCTACGGCAGCTTACACGGCAGAAGGGACACTGCGGATGTGAGTGAGTCAGGGACCTGCAGATGGAGCGCTTATGCTGGATCTCCCCCACCTCAGTGGGCTCAGCCTCATCGCAAGGGTCTTTCCAGCAGGGAGCTGTTCTGGGCTGTGATCAGGGGCAGATGAGTCTACGGAAGAGGGGTCAGAGGTGCAAGCTGCCGGCCTGGAAGACGGACAAACGGGTGAGAGGCAAGGAACACCGCAAGCCTTTCGAGGCCAGAAAAGGCCAGGAAATGGATTCTCCTTTAGAGCCTCCAAGAAGGAAGAAAGTCTTGCCATCACCTTGGTCATAGCCCGGTGAGACCCGTGTCGGATCTCTGACCTCCAGAACTGTACAATAATAAATTTCTGTTGTTTTTAAGCCACTCCCATCATGCAATGTGTTACAATTAGAGATTAATTGGGGTTAATAAGCAAAAACTCCTAGAAAAAAGAATGATTCATACCTCAATCAAGTTAGTCTAATCACCTTGCTTTCTGAATCCAGGCTACAGAACAGAGGAGGAGGGGTTATAACAGAGTGGAGGGTGAGAAAGGACTCGGAGGTGAGCTGAGGCTGAAAGCACTGTCTTGGGTTTGGAAAAGACAGAACTCAAGTGGGGGTAAAAGACAGAAGGCCCCAAGAGACAGAAAAAGAACATAAAAATGGATGGAAAAGATACAAAAGACATTTCATCTGACCGTAAACCTGCTGAGACCTGGCCCTGCCCCCCTTTCTCCAGGATAGGTGAGCGGGCACAGTAGGACGAACTATACACTCTCAGTCACAAGCGCACAGCATCCCCACCTGGGCCACCCAAATGCGGAGAAGTGGAGTCATCTGCACTTACAAATGCTTCACAGACCTGAAACCCGTTCATCACTTAAAGAACCAGTGTCACTGAGAGCAGTCCTGGGAGCAGGGAGAAAGCCCACGATGATGGGATCGAGGGCTAGGAAAGTTTCCGATTTAACGAGAGTTGGGGATTTTCTCTTCATTTATCCAACGCCTGTTCATTGGGTGCAGGGCAATCTTACATGCAAAACATAAAGTGTTCCTGCCAATATACTAAAATGACTACTAAATCTTCCCATGTTGGTGGGAGAAGCACAAAAGCTGACAGTCGATCGGAATAAACTGATTTCTGAGAGAAAAGAAATTACCTTCATGTAGTATTCATCAGAAAGCATGTATCGCTTTGCTCCAAAAGGCACACGCTACTATACCAGGGGCTTCTTTGGGCTGCTGATAAATGAACTGGTTCATAAGCGACCATAATGGAATAAACAGCATAGCAGGTACTGCCAAGTTTTCCCCAGCATAATGTGTCTTAGCACATTACGGCAGGAAATAACAGCATGACAAAAGAAGAAAGGACAGGATACCTGAGGCTCAGGTTCTCTGTCGGGCATTAACCCAAAGTGGCTTAAGATCTGTTCTCTCATGTGATCCTGAAGTGAAGCAAACCAGGACACAGACTGCTGATAAACGGACTCATGCAGGGCGGTGAGCTCTTCATACTCTGCACCTTCCACCTGAGCAAGGAGAAGAGACCTTTTCAACAGTTCATTATCACACGCGTGCCCATCACACAGTGATTGCGGCCACGTCTGCTGAGCGGATTCCTGGCATCTAACACTTCAGTAATTCATCAGTGTTTTATAAACAAGAAAAATGCTCAACATAGAAATCTTCACTTTTTTTACACAGTGGAGCTCTGTCTACCCTGTCTGTCTGTCCATTTGTAACATCCAGATGTTTCTCTTAATATAAGCACGGACCCGATGTTATCATGAATCATTTTTAATGAGTACCTGCAATCCTATATCAGAGCTGTGCCATGATTTACTCAACCATTCACGTAAGATACATTTTAAAATAATACAAGTAATATACGTATTTACACAAAAGTGGTTTTGCGTGTGTGTGTGAGAGAAGGGGCTGTCATTTCCTCAGGATAGTTTCTCAGCAGCAGAATTACCAAGTCAAAGAGTTATAACATTTTAAAACTTGTATTCCACGTCACCACATTATATTCCAATAGACATGTTACAGCGACAGTGCATTCACGGCCTGAGCCTGATGCCAGGGGGAGGCCCTTAGGCTTCAGACGGATGCGCCCTGCTGCCCGGGGCCCCTCTCACTGCCCAGCAAGGCTCAGTCCTAGGTAGGGACACCTAGGAACAGGTGAGCAGGAACAGCTCTGGGCTGAGGACCAGGGGACCCAGGTTTGTTCTGGCTCCATCATTGCCTCTTGTGTGGAAGCTTCGGCCAGTTGCTCAGCTGCTTTAGGAGAGAATTTTCCCATCTGTAAAATGGGAATAAAGTACTAAGGTCCTTCCTGATTGTAAAACGACAGCATTTATGAAAATTGAGGTAAACTGAGGAATCAGATTATAACACACGTGACCATTCTCAATTTGATTTATATAATACAAATCAAATATTCATATGTAGTGGAGAGTTTTCTTTTAAAAAAAACCAAAATTATTTCATATGGTAGCTATTTAAGCTACCATTTTAAAATCTATACATACACCCCCAAAAGTCATCATCCACAATGATAGTCAATAAACCCTCTCATCAGAGCTGTTATCAGCATAGAAGAGGAACCCTGAGAGCCACCGCACTCGGTCTTCTTCACGCTCAGCTCCCTGGGCCCAAGACCTCAGAGCTCACCTCGCTGCACTCTGCCCCCTGCCCCACAAGGCCCGGTGCCCACAGATGACCAGAAGCAGCGGCTGGCAAGGGGACAGAGCTGGCACCGTGGGTGTGACTACTCACCTTTTCATCTTCCAGATACTCAATATCTGCCGTGTTGTAGCCGTCTCTGTGACGGTGGCTCAAAACCCGGAAGCGGCTAATCCCGACGGCATCCACGACGGAGCTGCCGTCGGGGAACGTCCTGACGTCCTTGATCTCCAGCATGCAGCCGTACTCTGAGATCCTGGCAGGACAGGCGGGAGAAACAACCCTGACTTTAAAAATGCAGGAGGGTCTTCAGTTCTCCCCAGATGCAATCCTGGGTCTTAAAGGAATAAAAAGCCAAATGAAACAGACAGCATCTCCATGCCAGAGCAGCAAGGTTATTTCCTCCAAGAGACCAGCAGCCGATGAGAAACACACTGATGTGCGACGTGGCAAGAGAAGGGCCGGCGGGGACGGGGTACTTGTGCCTCAGCCCTTCTAACCAGTGGGGTGGGGACAGGTGGACCTGAAATGTGGCCCCCCAGCCCCCTTGGCCGGGGCACTAGAGCACTGTCCCCACCCCCCGCCCCTCAGACTCTGCTCCCCTCCCCCATGCTGTTTCCGTCCCCAACAAACTGCCGCAGAAAGGCATCTACAAGCACCGTCTTCGGGACTTCCCTGGTGGCGCAGTAGCTGAGAATCCGCCTGCCAATGCAGGGAGCACGGGTTCAGGCCCTGGTCCGGGAAGATCCCACATGCCGTGGAGCAACTAAGCCCGTGCGCCACAACTACTGAGCCTGTGCTCTAGAGCCCGTGAGCCACAACTACTGAGCCCACGTGCCACAACTACTGAAGCCCGTGTGCCTAGAGCCCACACTCCACAGAAGCCACCGCGATGAGAAGCCCACGCACCGCAACGAAGAGTGGGCCCCGCTCTCTGCAACTAGAGAAAGCCCACATGCCGCAATGAAGACCCAACACAGCCAAAAATAAATAAATAAATAATTTTTTTAAAAAAGCACTGTCTTCATCTCCCTGTCTCCCCATCACACCTCAAGACCCCGCTGTTCTACCGACACGAGCCCAGTGGAGTCACACGTGAGGCTGGCACACCCCAGCTGACCTGTTGCTGACCCAGCACTCTCGCCCTCCCTGACCGGTCCCTCCCTTCACCACCTGCATCCTCCACGTGTCCCCAACACACTGGGGCTGCCCGGGACACTGTATCCTCACTCCAAAGCTCTCCCGCGTGACCCTACCCACAGTCACGGTTCCCACTGTCCCCCACATCCTGATGGTATCGATCATGCCTACGATGCGTCAAGCATTACACAGAGCAATTTATCATACGTATTCATCCAAGCCTCACAGAAACATGGAGGCTCAGAAAAATTAAACTGATCTAGGGCCACAGGAAGATTCAGAGCCGAGATCTGAACCCAAGGGGATCTGATGCTAAAGTGGATGAACAACTGCACTACACACCTCCGAACTAACGCTGAGGGAGGACTCCCAAGTTACACACCTGCATAGAGTTATCACACCTCTGCCTGGATCACCAATAAAGCGCCCTCCTTCCTAAGGGTCTGTCTTACCCACAGCTGCAGTGCGCATGCAGCCGCCTGAAGAGCCCCTTCAAAGGAGGCCTCGGTGCCCCAGCTCACGTCAGCTCTTCCAAAGTCCGTCTCAGCCACAAAACCTGTTCCTGTGATAAACATCTCACCTGGTCTGTGGCCAGGAACTTGGCTGCCAACTCTGCAGCATCCAGGGGATCGAGGCTCTCATGTTTGCCCACGAGGCCATTAGAAATTTGTCCAAAAAATCAGCTGAATTCTCCCCCTCTCCTGGGCTTGGCCATGGGTGAGCCAGGGCTCCTGTCTGCTCTCTCCCTGGAGGACCTGTCTCTCCTCGGTTACCCTGAGCAACCTGCCCTTTGATGGGTTCAGGAAACAGGTTCAGTAGCTTATCTGTAGTAAATCTTTTCTGAATGTTCCATATTCCCAGTGGAAGTGGAACTTATGAAACTGTTTTTTCACTTTGCTTATGCTGACTGTGATGAATCAACTCTTAATAATTCAAACGTATTCATCTCTTTCTCTACGCTAATGCGCTCGGCATGTTGCGTAAGAAAAGACTCTCTCCCTGTTGCCAATTGTAAAGATAGTCCCCAATATTCTCTCTTAAATGTTTTAATATTTTGTTTTTCACATCTCACATCTCACATTGGGAATGTAAACGTGCTACTTTTTGTGTATAGTATAAGGCAGAGAAAAGATTTTTTTTTCCCATTTGGACTACCCCCTAATTGTCTGAGTATCTTTTATTGAGGAGTTTTGCCTTTTCTCACAAAATTACATACAAATTTGGAGTCCAGATATGAGTGGATCTGCTTATCTCTATAGTCTGTTTCAATGGTCTACTTACTTGGACTTGTAAGTTTATTGCAGGGATGTTCTCCCATCTTTCTCAGCTGGTTTTTCAAAACTACCAGGTCTTGGTCTTTAACATAATGATTCTAAAATCAGCTTGAGCAATTCCACGGAAAACCCTCTTGTGATGCTGAGCAGATCTACTTTGGATTTATAGGCCAACCGGGGTAAAAAGAACATCTCTCAGCCGTAAAAAGAAACAAAATTGAGGTATCTGTAGTGAGGTGGATGGACCTAGAGTCTGTCATACAGAGTGAAGTAAGTCAGGAAGAGAAAGACAAATACCGTATGCTAACACATATATATGGAATCTAAGGGAAAAAAAGTCATGAAGAACCTAGGGGTAAGACAGGAATAAAGACACAGACCTACTAGAGAACGGACTTGAGGATATGGGGAGGGGGAAGGGTAAGCTGGGACAAAGTGAGAGAGTGGCGTGGACATATAGACACTACCAAACGTAAGGCAGATAGCTAGTGGGAAGCAGCCGCAGAGCACAGGGAGATCAGCTCGGTGCTCTGTGACCACCTAGAGGGGTAGGATAGGGAGGGTGGGAGGGAGGGAGACGTAAGAGGGAAGAGATATGGGAACATATGTATATGTATAACTGATTCACTTTGTTATAAAGCAGAAACTAACACACCATTGTAAAGCAATTATACTCCAATAAAGATAAAAAAAAAAACATCTCTCTATGACACTGAGTCTATGTACCCATGATCACAGTATCTCTGTCCATTCTTGAATATCTTTCAATAAAGTTGTAGAATTTTCTCCATAAATGTTCTACATACATCTTTAGAAAGATATGTTCCTAGGTATATACGGTGGAAACTAGCAGATAGCCCTAAACATCAATTCTCCCCTAACTCCTGGGCAACTGGATGGACTACATTTCCCAGCCTCCTCTGCTGGAGGTGTGAGCAGCAGTGACTGCTATGGGCCCCTTTTCTCCAGGATCCCCTACAAGCACCAGGGCCTCTTCCACCAGCTAGAACTTGGATGTAATGACCTCATCAGGACCATGCAGTAACGACAAAGCCCTAGAGGATCAGGAAGCCAGGACGTGGGCAGGACTCAGGGTCCCCAGAGCAGTCTTTGGAGGGGAGCTGCCTGCTGATTTGGAACATCTTCCCTAGAAAAATGATGCAAAACAAAAAGAGATAGAAAACCAAGCAGGGCTTCCCTGGTGGCACAGTGGTTGAGAATCTGCCTGCTAATGCAGGGGACACAGGTTCGAGCCCTGGTCTGGGAGGATTCCACATGCCACGGAGCAACTAGGCCCATGAGCCACAACTACAGAGCCTGCACGTCTGGAGCCTGTGCTCCGCGACAAGAGAGGCCGCGACAGTCAGAGGCCCGTGCACCGCAATGAAGAGTGGCCCCCGCTCGCCACAACTAGAGAAAGGCCTCGCACAGAAACGAAGACCCAACACAGCCAAAATAAATTAATTTAAAAAACAAAAAAAACCCAAGCACCATGGGTTTTTATAAGACTGAAAGTTTTCTGGCTGTGTGGATAAAGGTTTCGTGGAGGATGTAACAATTTTTTTAGACCTAAAATGTTGGACCAGATTTGTTTGTATAATGGTGAGCTAGAAGAGAAGTACAGACAGAGGGAAGCATGGAGGCATGAAAACATGAACTTTTTTTAGAGGAGGGCGAATAATGTGGCGATGGACTAGTAGGTATGATGTTCCAAAGGAAGGAATAGGAGATGAGGCTAGAAACGAAGGGTGGGACCACATCATGGATGGCCCTGAACTTATACTTTGTTACGTAACAGGAGACACTAGAGGTTTTCAACATCACCTTAAGCTGTTCTTCAAGACAAATGATACACTTAATTAGAACCCTTTCTTTGAACACTGGTAATTCTTACCCTGCGTGCTCTGCAGATAAACACATGCCAAACCGTTTGGTGCCAGTTTCCACGCATCTTCTTATCATAAGCCGATAGCGGGGCTCAAAGACGTGGAGCGGACAGGACACGGTGGGGAAGGCCATGGCACACACGAAGATGGGCACATCCCTGGTCAGACTGCGGGGTGAGGGAAATGTGAACTTAGAGGTGGAGCTGTTAGAAACAGAAGGGAGTGAGAGTCGCTGTGAAACAGCAGAAGCTAGGCAACCTCAGCTCTCTCACTTACAAACCCCTCAGGTTTGCCTCACGCTGAGGTGGGAAAAGAAAGCCAAGGGCCACAGCTTGAGAAAGTTCTCAGCTGAGCCACGTTCCCTGCCAAGCCCTCTTATTTAATCTGAGGAGACCACGCTTATGATCACTATAAAAACATTCTGATGACCTTGGAGACACTGTGCTACGTGAAATAAGTCAGACAGAGAAAGACAAATACCACTGTAGGGGCTCAATTATATGTGGAATCTAAAAATAAACAAAACCAAGCTCACAGATACAGAGAACAGACAGGGTTACCAGAGGAGGGGGCAGGTGAAATGGGTGAAGGGGGTCAAACAGCACAAGGTTCCAGTCATGAAATAAATAAGTCCTAGGGATGTAAGGTGCAGCATGGTGACTATCGTTAGTAACACTGTGCTGCGTATTTAAAAGTTGCTAAGGGCTTCCCTGGTGGCGCAGGGGTTGAGAGTCCGCCTGCCGATGCAGGGGACGCAGGTTCGTGCCCCGGTCCGGGAAGATCCCACATGCCACGGAGCAGCTGGGCCTGTGAGCCGTGGCCGCTGAGCCTGCGCATCCAGAGCCTGTGCTCCGCAACGGGAGAGGCCACAGCAGTGAGAGGCCCGCGTACCGCAAAGAAAAAAAAAAAAGTTCCTAAGAGAGTAGATCTTCAAAAGCCCTCATCACAAGAAAAAAATTTTTGTAACTATGTCTGGAGACATGTTAACTAGACGTGTTGTGGTGATCATTTCACAACATACACAAATATCAACTCATTACGTTGTACACCTGAAGCTAATACAATGTGAGATGTCAATTATATCTCAAGAAAAGTAAATAAGAAAAAAATTCTGATGAAAGCCGTCAAAGGTAATGAGTTCTAAATAAAAAAAGAGTAGAAGAATGATAAGGTCTCAATACTTACGGGTCACTACAACACGACATTTTAATCACTTTAAAAGAGAAAAAATAACTGTCAAGCCTATTTTCAGTGGTAATCCCTTTTTCCCTTCTATGTCCTGTGCCTTTTCAATTCTGAAAAATTCAGCATTGCTTATTTAGATACAAAAAACAACCATATAATATTGTCAAAACACACTTTTGAAATATTTCTTACAAACTTTTTCAATTAAATTCATATAAACTCTTTGCAATTAATTTTTTTGGAGGCTAATTTCTCTGCCAAAGGCAGGGGGAAAAAAAATGAGATAAAGTCGTGAAATTAACAAGGATTTTCTTCTTTAGCCTGAACTCAACACCAAGCACCTGGAGCACAGAGACTTACTTTGAAAGCTCCATCATTTCTTCATCATAAATTCTCTTTCTGTCAGACAGTTCGTCTGACAAATATCGAAATATTAATTCTTCAGCCAGAGTAGTTATATGAAAATTTCTGCTTGCCAACAACTGGAACAAAAGAAAAAGTTAAATAATACCACATGGTAATTAATTCTTAAGGACAAAGAGCTCTCTTCCCAGTCAAGGGTCAACAAGGAGGTGGGGGGAGGGGAGTCGTCTCAGAAGATGAAAGGGACTGAGGTGAGAGCAGGGGAGTCAGCCCTGAGAGGGAGAGAAGGGGAGGGGGAGGGGAGGGGGAGGGGAAGTACCCGGACGCCCCCCACTCCATGAGAGAAGCAAAGAAAGGGTTCCCTTGGAGCAAGGAAGAGGCAATTCCCATTTTGCTGGTGTATACCCTTTCCATGAGTATCATAATGTCAGGGAGGGTGAGTAGCAGGTGGTGGGAGAGAAGAGAGATGAAAGAACCACCTGGAGAGTGAAAAGCTGAGGCTACCAGAGAAGCACAGTAAGGATGACTAATAAGGACTTCCCTGGTGGCGCAATGTCTAAGAATCCGCCTGCCAATACGGGTTCGAGCCCTGGTCCGGGAAGATCCCACATGCCGCGGAGCAGCTAAGCCCGTGCATCACAACTACTGAAGCCCGTGTGCCTAGAGCCCGTGCTCCGCAACAAGAGACGCCACCGCAATAAGAAGCCCGTGCACCACCACCACAACGAAGAGTAGCCCCTGCTCACCACAACTAGAGAAAGCCTGTGCTCAGCAACAAAGACCCAATGCAGCCCAAAACAAATAAATGAATAAGTAAATTTATAAAAAAAAAAAATGACTAATAAGGTTTTGGGTCTCAGATTTAAGATTATGAATTTAAAGTGAAATTTAATCTTCCCTATTTTGTGGGTTTACTCTGGCACTGTGATGCTACTTATACAGACGCACACAAAAGGCAAAGAGTTGACTTGACCTGGACTGGGAAAGGGCATTGAGGGTCTGAGGAATTAAAGCTGGATGTGAAGGGGAAGTAGGTTGAGACCGAATAAAAAAGTGCTAGGAATTGTCAGTTCCCAAGAAATACTTACTTCTGAGAGTTTTTCTTTGCACAAAGGACAATGTGGGGCATGGTCCAGGCAGCGCTCGAGGCATTTTAGGCAAAACATGTGTCCACAGGGCGTAGTGACAGGCTCAAAGAGCAACCTGGAGAAGACATCTGGGTTTTCAGCAAGAAATGTCCAGCAGATGTTTTCAAATAACCTTTTTATAAGAAATCACTTATATCCATTTTCCATTTACAACTTCCTTAATCTTATTTTTAGAAAATAAATCAATTGTTATTGAGATATACGTAATTTCTCTAACAATAAAAAGCCCGTTATGTTTGGGATACAAAATTCAGAAAGGCTGAATTCTTCACAGTTGCGTAGATTCTATGTCATCCTACCTCATGCAAAGGGCACACTCAAAATCAGCCACATCTATCAGGAGCTCTGCACTTTCTCCTACGTTAGAGCTCACGTTCCTTTGGGGTGAGGAATCAGCCTCTGAAAAAGTTAAATGCTATAATTAACACTTCCACATCTGGGTAAGAGCATGTGATAACTGTATTTCCTCTGGGTAAAGTATGTTACACCAATGTAACAAACCATGCTGGATGGGATTAGCAGTCCAGCTGTCCCTCCGTATCGCCGTGGGGACTGGCTCCAGGATCCCCACAGATACCAAGACCCCTGACGCTGCAGTCCCTTATGTAAAATGGTGTGGTATTTGCATATAACCTAAGCACATCTCCCCACGTACAGGCATCGCCCAGAGATATTGCAGGGTCAGTTCCAGTACACTGAAATCAAGTGAATATTGCAATAAGCTGCATCACACAATTTTTTTTTTTGGTTTCTCAGTGCATATAAAAGTTATGTTTATGCTATACTGTAGTCCATTAAGTGTGCAACAGCATTATGTCTAAAACAAATGTACATGCGTTAATTGAAAATAATTTATCGCCAAATGTGCTAACCATCTTCTGACAACACAGGTTTGCCACAAACCTTCAATTTGTTAAAAAAAAAAAAAAAATCTGCAAAGCACAATAAAACGAGGTGTGCCTGTGCGTTAAATCATCTCTAGGTTACTTATAACACTTATAGTAACATATGTAAATGCTATGTGTTGATGACTCATCCCTACACAGGGCAAAAGAAAGTTTTGCTTTTGGACTTTCTGGAATTTTTTTTTTCTGAATATTTTTGATCCGTGGTTGGTTGAATCCGCAGATACTGAGGGCTGACTGTATACAGCCATAATTTAACTGTAAAGCATGAATAAAAGTGAAAGTTATACCTAAATTTTCTCTGTTATTTTTGACTATGAAGTCCTTGTAGGGGTAAACATTTAAACTGTCCTACAATCTTGAAGGTGATATGTTCATTTCATTACCAATTTTAAACCACCTATATAAAATGTTTCTAAAGTATACTGAGTATCAGCCAACATTCTATCACTCTAGGGTCACACACGCAGTGACAAAATAGCCTTACTGGGCTTCCCTGGTGGTGCAGTGGTTGGGAGTCCGCCTGCCGATGCAGGGGACGCGGGTTCGTGCCCTGGTCCGGGAAGATCCCACATGCCGCGGAGCGGCTGGGCCCGTGAGCCATGGCCGCTGAGCCTGCACGTCCGGAGCCTGTGCTCCACAACGGGAGAGGCCACAACGGTGAGAGGCCCACGTACCGCCAAAAAAAAAAAAGTAGCCTTACTGACCTTTCTTGGGAATTTTTCCAGGGCCGTTCACATCGTGCGCATCCTCCAAATCATTCGGAAACTGTCTCTTTAAACCAGTGCTCAGCGCCGCTGGAAGAAAACTTTCTAACACTTCCTTATCCTCCTCAGAGTGTAGGCCCAGTATAAAATATAACACCGAAGAATTGGTATTTCTAAATACATCCTGTTTCTCAGATGGATTCTGGTTAAGTAGGAAAAGAGAATCCTGAATCTTAAAGAAATCATAGCATCAGAGAAAAAAAAATCATGCAGTAGCCTTTCTTAGAAATCTCTGGAAAAAAAGAGAGCATATACTCTTCCCTCATAACTGGTTTCATCTATTAACTTCTAAGATGAACTTTACACTTTTCATCGTAAAATATAAGGATAATTTCTTCCGGAAACAGATCAACTGAACACCAATCTTCATACATTCAAACCATCCCTCTGCTCTTTTTTCTCCAAGACAAAATAATATCAAGTCTCCTGATGTTGTGAGTTGTTTGGAGATGTTCTAAAAGTTTCTTTCAATCTTCAGTGATTTTCATTACTTCCATCAAATTCCTTTAAAAGTGTCAATTCTCAGGCTGAGAAGCCAGAACTGGTCTTAAGAAGTACTTGTAGCTAACGTAACGCAACCGTGTGAGTAACTTGTAAATGTTCAAAATTACATAAAGCTTAAGCAACATAATATTGACAAACACGTGCACTTCCCACCTTAGAACTCCCTGCACTGCCACCTCCCTCCACAGGAGGCTGGCTGTTTATGTGGTTCTGACACTGCGCCGTTAATCTTGTGTTCAACATTCTGCTTTGGATGGAAGATGTTAAATTCTGAGGCACGTTTTCTGAAGCAGGGAAAAACACCTCACACATTACCTGTAAAATTGCCAAGATGGAAAAATATATATTTTAAGACACTTTTGAAAAATACATCACATACCTGAAAGACTCAGAGGAAACTCTGAAGCCAAACAGGCCTAAGACATTGACAAAAATAACTACCCTATTCCAACTGCCAATGTTTTAAAAATTCAAGTGTGTCTGAAACCACAGTCAACATCTTAAGCATCTGAGCCCCCAGTTCCTGTCCATCTTACTCGTACCAATTACAAAATACGACCATTACAGTCTCTTTGAGTTTGGTCCTTACACACCTGCTACAGAAAATCTCCCCTAAATGTCTCAGGGGTAAGAGAGAAACGTGGGGTGTATCGGTTGCAGGGGGTCCCAGACTGTACCTGAGCTGTGATGACCCACAGGATTAAGATAGTTCTAGAGGGCTGCTTAATTTACAAGAGAACCGGAAGAGTCAACCAGTACGAACTTTAAAGGAAGAGAAGGTGAAGGGACACAGTTCTGGTTCACCAGCTTTTGGTGGTGGTGGGAAGTGCTGGCCAGTCCCTCGATGGTCCTGCAGAAACTCATGGACTCAGCTGAATCCGAGGGCTTAAGAGAGGCGTAGAGGAGTCACTGAAACCTCAACGAAGAATGCAGCCACTGCGCTGCAGGTGACAGATGAGCGCACCAGAACCCACGACCTCTGCGGCAGTGAGGGTCAGCACCTCAGCAGGGACGGCAGTGTCCTCGGCACTGGCCCTGAGGGGTCAGCAGAGCTGCAGGAGGCTGCCAGGGAGGGTACCACATCTCATGGGCATCAGGAGGCTGGCACTGTTTGGCACTGTCCGTGACAGAAGATACCTAGCACCTGTACCATGCTGGAGGAAAAAACATCATGTCTGCATGCAAAAGCGCCAGACGGGCAAGAATCCACGAGACCTGAAACCTGGTCCTGGGACCTTCCTGAATCTGCTTAACGTCGCTGAGCTCGGGCTCAACTTCTCGTGATGCTGTTGTGAGGATCAGTTGGGGTAACACATGTTTGACGATTCTTGTGAAAGTTGCAGGTGAGACAAAGCAGGCAGGAATCGTTCAAAACAGCCAGCTCAAGATTCAATATTATTTTGACAAGTGGAAACAGTGATCAAAACCAATGAGTGACAACTTAACAGGACCAACAAAGACCAGTCAACTACACAAGAATAGGATAAAAAATAGTGCCAGGAAGTTCTCATTACAAAAGAAACATCTGGCTCTTCTGGCCAATTACAGTTCTAACAGAAGCCAACAGTGTGATGGGAGGCTAAAAATAAACTCCCAGTGAACACAGGGAAGATACACGTTCACCGCCTGCAGCCACTGCATATAGGGGCTAAAGTTCGGGGTATACAGCAAGGCAGCCAGAGGAGGAAACCTGACAACCCCGTTCTATGGGGAGAGGATGTTAGGTTCAAAGAACTAGTTAAGGCGAAGATGATAGCTCTTCTCTAATACCTAAGGCGGTTTAAATTAAGGAGGAAAAACTTCTCTCTTGCTCCAGAGACTAAAACTCAACTGTAGAGTGGAAATTACAGGGTAAGTGTACCGTACAAGTTGAAAATAAACAGTGTTAAAATATGGAAACGTTGATGTAAAAGCAAGGACTCCTTGTCATTGGAAATGCTAAGACTGTGTGCCTACTGTACAGGCCTTTTTATAGGGCAGGTCCCCACATCAAGTGTGACTCGACGACCTCTAATAAGACTGGGTTAAAGATTTGCATAAAACAGCAGGTGTTTCTGCTCCATGTTGGTAAAGCTCTGCTGAAAATTTCAAGTCAACCTATGTAGCTCAATCGATAACTTTTGCATAAATCATGATGTCTCTTACAGGGCTTCTGCACAAACTACAGTCCTAGGATAAAGCACTTTGCCTCCCCAGCTGCACACATCTACCCTGCCTCAGTAATACGTGTCACTATTTCAGTAGAATTGAGGTATGTGTACACTGTCTCATGAAACATGCGGCATCATCAAATGCATGAACTCATCATTATCACTGTGTGTTTTAAATCACACTGTCATGAATAATTCAGAACTACATTTCTTGTTCATTTTACGTGTAGCAGCTACTCAGCATGGACACAAAGGCTGAAGATAAGACTTCAAGAGGAAAGTCATTGAATGGAAATCACACCTTCTGCACTTCTTTCTTCACTGAGTTACATTCAGGATTCAAAGCCAGGCAGTAGAGAAACTCCTTCAACACTTCCTTACTTCTTCCCAGTCCGGAAAGAGCCAGAGCTTTCACGTGATGTCCCTGGATTCATCCAAAGATATACATTTGAAAAAACAGTGTGATGATATACTCACGTACAAACAGCCCTGAAATTAAAAAAAAAATCACTGGAACTGTTTTATTTGCACATTAAGTAGAATAAACACAAGCCCACCGAGGATGGCTCTAGCTCTACTGCCTTCGAAACTGGGCAAACCTGAATGTCCCACAAGTGCAACACACAATCAGAACACAGGAGTCCATACCTGGAATGTGAGCCCAAAGCAGTTCCAAGGGACATGCTGAGAGACAACTGACTGTCTACCACCCTTCACTCACCCAGCAATCACAGGTCACTACCATGTTCCTGTCTTCAAGGAGCTTACAGTCTCGTGGGAGCACACAGACAGGACAGACATAACTAACACAAAGTGTAATATACAAAGTCCCACAACAGAAATGAACAAAACGCAATATGGGTCAATATTTTCCAACAGCATTTTGTTTTTGCTTTATGGATGCAGTGCGGCAACGAAGACCCAATGCAGCCAAAAATAAAAATAAATTGATTTAAGAAAAGGGAGGGCATACTTGTCTTGCTCCTGACCACTGAGAAAAGGCTTTTAACTTTTCACCACTGAACATGATTTTGGCTGTGAGCTTGTCATATATAGCCTTTATCACGCTGAGGTTCATTCCTTCTATACTTAATTCGTTGAGAGTTTATGTCATAAAAGGGGGCTGAATTTTGTCAGATGCCTTTTCTGCATTTATTAAGATGACCAGGGTTTCCCTGGTGGCGCAGTGGTTGAGAGTCCACCTGCCGATGCAGGGGACATGGGTTCGTGCCCCGGTCCGGGAAGATCCCACATGCCGCGGAGCGGCTGGGCCCATGAGCCATGGCCGCTGCGCCTGCGCGTCCGGAGCCTGTGCTTCGCAATGGGAGAGGCCACAACAGTGAGAGGCAAAAAAAAAAAAAAAAAAAAGATGACCCTATAATTTTTATCCTCCATTCTGTTAATGTGGGGTATCACACTGACTGATCTGCATATGTTGAACCATCCCTGCATCCTAAGGATAAATCCCACTTGATCCCGCTGTAGTGATCCTTCAGTGTGCTCTTTCATTTGGTTTGCTGGTATTTTGTCGAGAATTTGTGCATCTACATTCATTAGAGATAACTGGCCTATACTTTTCTTCTCTTGCAGTGGCCTTGTCTAGCTTCAGTATTGGGGTAATGCTAACCTCATAAAACGATGTTGGAAGTGCTCCATCCTCCCTCAATTTTTGGAAGAGTTTGGTGAGGATTGGCATTAATTCTTCTTTAAATTGATAGAATAGATTGATATCAATTTAGATTGATAGAATTCATCAGTGAAGCCACCTGGTTCTGGGATTTTCTGTTCTGGGAGATTTTCCATTACTGGTTCAATCCCCTTGATTGTTATTGGTCTGTCCAGATTTTCTAATTACTTCTTGATTCAAGACTTGGTAGGCTGTATGTTTCTAGGAATTTACCTATTTCTTCTAAATTATCTAATTTGTTGGTTTATAAATGTTCCAAGTAGTCACTGAACCTTTGTATTTTTGTGGTATCAAATGTCTTCTCTTTTACTCATAATTTTATTTATTTGAGTCATCTCTTTCTTCCCTAGTCTAGCTAAGGGTTTGTCAATTTTAACTTTTCAAGAAACCAAATCTTAGCTTTGTTCATCTTTTATGTTGTCTTTCTCGTCTCAATTTCATTTATTCCTGCTCTTTTTTACTTCCTTCTGCTAACTTAGTTTGTTCTTTAGGTTCTTGAGATTTAAGGCTGTTGTTTTCTTTTATTTTTTTAAAGCATTAGTATCTATTTATTTATTTATATTTATTTATTTTTGGCTGTGTTGGGTCTTAATTGCTGCATGCAGGCTTTCTCTAGTTGAGTGAGCGGGGGCTACTCTCCATTGCGGTGGCTTCTCTTGTTGAAGAGCATGGGCTCTAGGCACGAGGATTTCAGTAGTTGTGGCACGCAGGCTCAGTAGTTGTGGCTCTCAGGCTCTAGAGTGCAGGCTCAGCAGTCCTGGCGCACGGGCTTAGTTGCTCTGTGGCATGTGGGATCTTCCTGGACAAGGGCTCGAACCCGTGTCCCCTGCATTGGCAGGTGGATTCTTAACCACCGCGCCACCAAGGAAGTCCCTGAGGTTGTTTATTTTAGATCTTACTTTTTTCTTAATGTAAAAGTTTAGTGCTACAACTTCCTTGTTAGAACTGCTTTTGCTGCATCCCATACATTTTGGTATGCTGTGCTTCCACTTTGGTTCGTCTCTGGGTATTTTTCTATTTTCCTTTTGATTTCTTCTTTGGCTCAGTGGTTGCTCACAAGCCTGTTGTTTAATTCCTATGTATTTGTGACTTTTCTAGCTTTCCTCCTATTATGTATTTCTAGTTTCATACCACTGTGTCTGGAAAAGATACCGGATAAAATTCCAATCATCTTAAAATTATTAAGACTTGCTTTGTGACCTAGCATATGATCTATCATGGAGAATGTTGTGTGCCCTTGAAAACATATATTTTGCTGCTGTTTGTTGGAATGTTCTGTATATGTCTATTCGACTCATTTGATCCAGGAGTCCACTATTCCTTATTCAAGTTCAAGTCCATTATTTCCTTATTGATTTTCCATCTGCATGACCTGGCTTCAGGGGATCATCTAAACTCCCCTTCACCTAAAGTTGGCTGTGAGGGTACCAGCTGGGTAGGGGTGCACTGGCACCATCTCCATGCAGATCTGCCAGCTGAGTTCAACACTGGCAAAGACCGTGGCGACACTCAGCAGCTGAGACTGCCAGCATCCCATGGGTACCTGCAATGGCAGCGGCAGCTAGGGCTGCTGGGGTCCTCCTCTTCTCTTCTACGTGTGGGGGGATGTTCCAGCTGAGGGGATCCCTCTGTGGTACCAGGCCTGAGGCACTTGCATTCAGAGCAGAGCAGGAGTCACAAGCTCAGTGGCAGGCAGAACTACCGTGGCCCCTGTGGCCTGGGACACAGGCTCACTTGCTGCGATGATGGAGTCAGTATCTGAGGTGCAAGTGTGTGCACATCACGCATGGAACCGGGGTCTGGGTCCCCCTGCAGTGATTTGTATTTAAGGGGGTCAAGAGGGGGCAAGATGCAGCAGCAGCAAAGCCCAGGGATAACAGGGCACAGAGGTGTCCCAATTGAGGAGGAAGGGATGGAGCACAGAGCAACAGCTGCACAGTCTGGTGACAGAGAGTCAAAGTCCCAACTGAGGACCCAGGGGGTGGGGCACAGAGCAGCAGCTTCATGGTCCCGTGATGGCAGAGTAGCAGATGCATAGACCCTAACTCACTTAGGCCCCAGGGGGAAGGGCACAGCACAGAGGCAGCTCTGATTCCCACAGGTGGTGAGGCCCTGTGGCACCCTAATCCTCGTGAGTGGGGCCCAGCAGCAACCTGGGTTCCTGAAAGCAGGTCTCACCACAGTGAGAGCTCCAGCACTGGGAAGGAGACCCTGGGGAAGGACCCTGGGCAGCTCCATCATCTGGGTTCAGGATTGGTGAAGACTGTAAACGTCCTTGGAAGCAAAGGCTGCAGAGGTCCATGGTGGTGACAAGGATTGCTGAGGTCCTCCTGTTCTTCTTTCCCCATGGGGTGAAATCCCTCTGAGGGTATATTTCTACAGACTTTTAAGTCTGTATCTTTGCATTTAAAATTGACTCCTGTAGGCAGACACCATGTAGTTAGTTGGTCCTTGCTTTGGTCTATTTGTGGTGCACTTCATCACTTCCTTTATATTTGAGTTACAATTTACTGTTTTCCTTCAGACTTGAAAAATTCCTTTAGCATTTCTTGTAGTACACATCTGCTGGCAACAAAGACATGTTTCCTAAAAATGTCTTTATTTCAGCTTCATTTTAAAGATATATTTTTACTGGACATAGACCTTTGGTTGAAAGGTTTCTTCTTTGGGCACTTTGAATATGCTATTCCAATGTTAACTGGCTTCCACAGTTTCTGATGATCTGTCATTAATGATCTTATTATCTTCCTGTATGTCGTTTTTCTCACTTCATGTCATCTTTCTCCTGGTGCATTCAAGAATTTCTTTTTGTCTTTGGATTCCTGAGTGGCAGTCATTATGATGTGTCAGGGAGTGTATTTATTTGCATTTATTTTGCTTTGGGGTCATTAAGCTTCTTAGATCTGAAATTAATATTTTCTATTAAATTTGGAAAGCTTTCAGCCCTTATTTCTTCAAAAATTTTTCTGCCATTTTCTAGCTTCTCCTTCTGGGATTCCAATTACACATATATTGTACCATATGTTTCTAAGATTCATTTTTCTTTAAACTTTTTTGTTTCTGTTCTTTGGATCGTGTAATTTCTATCACTCTATCCTCAGTTTCACAGATTATTTTGCCGTGTGTAATGTGCTATTGAGCTTATATAGCAATCTTTTATTTCAGCATTTGTATTTTTCAGCTCTAGTATTTCCATTTTTTATAGTTTCAATTTCTCCCTTGGGACTGTCTATTAATTCCAAGACACCACACTTTCCTTCAATTCTTTGGACATAATTTCATTTAATCCTCTAAACTTACTTATAATAGCTGCTTTGAAGTCTTTCTCTGCTAAATGCAACTTCTGGGCCCACAGGAAGACAATTTTTATTGACTATCTTCTATCCCGAGTAAAGGTCAACAATTCCTCTTCCTCTGCATGTCTAGTATTTTTGGTTAACACTGGATATTTTACATAACATGTTGTATCAACTCTGCATTTTGTTGTATTCGTCTGAGGATTACCGGGTTTTGTTTTAGGAGGCAGTTAACTTTCCTGGATTCAGCTGCATCAACTTATCACTTGCTGGGTTATATTTCTGAATATGGACAAATGATTTGCTAGTACTGGCCCATCTCTATTTGCACCAAAAGCTTGGACTCAGTATCAGCCATGGCTGCTTGCTTGAAAGGATGGCTTTGCTTGGGTAAAACACCTGCTGCACCAGCCCCGCCTGAAGCTTCCATCTCATCTTAACCACAGTTGACCGACTTATCCTCCCTCCAGTCCTCTGAACGCATCTTCCAATGGCACTTCCTCTAGCTGCAATGGTAACCTGGAAATGAACTTCTGTCCTTTACTATCTTAAAGTGATTATCAAGGCTGCACTTCTGCTGGAGCTGTTCTTCACTAGACATATATCAAGAACTGAGATTCACAGATTTACAATAAACCCTGAAAATAAAACCAAAATCCCAAAGGCTAGAGATCCATTTGCTGCCTCCCTGACATGTAACTTTGTAGTAATTAAGTCTGTCTTTTGTCAGAGACACACTGCCAGGTTGTTAGCACAAAGATCAATACCGTGGAGAAGAATCTAGCATCAAAGGGCAACATAGGTCTACTGTCAATCAGAAATACTAGACTTGTAATTCACAGTCCTTAAGGCTCAATCACTACTGATAGAAATTACCTCAGAAGAATAAAAGATCAAGGGATCAGAGAAAAAGTATCAGAAATACGAGTAGGGAATGTATTTAGTGAAGCAAACAAGCAGCAAAATGAATTTCCGGGCTTGGTCCAACAAACGTTGGCTTCCCATTCTTGGACTCATCCCCACACCCATCTTAATACTCAATCTAATATGAAAACATTTTGTTTTAAAGGATGACTGGTTGGATGAACGGATGGATGGAAGGAAGAAAGGAAGAGCAAGCTACATCCCTGTCTATTAACCTGGGTTAATGTTTCTTCAGTGTTTCTAAAACAAAGATGATTATAAAGCAACACAGCAGGAGAAAAAAGTATTTTTATTAGATAACAGAGAATGCTATAGGCATTAATCTCATCACAAGTTCTTTAAAACGTTAAAATCTCTTAAGGGGTTTAAAATTCAAAAATTCATGAAAAAAGTTACAACTTTTATTCTTTGACTCCTTAAAGACCTCAAGACAACTTAAGCTACTGTTATTAGGTTAGCAAACCTTATTTCGTGTCACTAGAGGAAGTAATATCAGACCTTTCCAACCAAGACACAGAGATTAAAATTATTACAAAATAAATACATACAAAACATTCACCCTTTTACTAACACCATTTATATGCACCATGCATATTAGGGCCCAACTGCTAATCACTATTATTATGATTATAATAATAATATAGTATCTTCCTACTTAAACTATAATTTTAAACATTTCCTCTTTATTCACCAATTCATAAAATTCTATTCGTTTATATATTTGTTCAGTGCCTAAGGCATATTATTCAGCTAATCATCTACTAATAGTAATCTAAATTAGTGTTTCCTATCCAGATCCAGTTGGAAGCTTGGTCTTTTAAACTGAATTGGTTTATTATGAAGTGGATTGCTACATTTAGACTACCTACAATTTGAGGGAAATGTACTCTGTCCGTAGGTACTAATCACAACGATCTTACTTTATTCTTCAGAAAATCCCATACACAGGTAACTATGTTCAATATCCTGTGACAAACCATAATGGAAAAGAATATGAAAAAGAATGTATATACGCGTAACTGAATCACTTTGCTGGATGGCAGAAATTACCACAACACTGTAAATCAACTATACTTCAATAGAATTTTTAAAAATCCCATAAATTTACATTTATTATCTCCAAAGCCAACCTATACAAACAAATACCTTAGGCAGGAGAGGTTCATTCTGACAAACTGCACTGGCGTCCTGCAGAGCCTGTTCATAGTTCTTCGTGGATAAATACAGCTCTGCTCGCAGCAGCAATAACGAATTATCACCAGGAGCTGAAAGGCATGAGGAATGGAAATAAATAAAACTGACTGCATTTTTAAAAGATGATCTTTAAGTCATTAAAAATATTAAATTAGAAAACAAACATAAAGGTAAAATACATAACACCTCCTCTAATCATATGCAGAGTTCCGTAGTTTGATAAGTATATTTTACATAGCTTTTCTCAGGAAATCAGAAAGAGAATGAGTAAGGTTTCAAAATGCACCAGGAAAAACAGACTGCTACACACACACTAGCTGCGACATCATCTCTATTGAGTAGATGCTGAATCATCTTAATGTTCTAACTAGGTATTTAAAAAGAAAAGATTTAGAATAATTTTCTTGAAAGTACACAAGGAAATTCACACTTAAAAACAGAAAAGTAAACCATGATTTGTTTTTCTATGCAACTGAGCGGGTGCAGATTCGTACCCATGATATGTTCAGGTAAGTGGGAAAAGAAGGGAAAACAGGTCTTCCTTTTCCCTAGATTCTTCAAACGGAAGAGATCTTGAGAATTACAGTGCTCATATGCTACTAAGGACCTAAGAACAGCTTACAGAGAAGCTAACAGTGCTCTCACTGTGAAGTGATGACAGTGTATGAAGTTGTTGATTAGGCAGGGTACCATGGAAACGTGACAAAGCCGGAGCTCAAGAAAGCAGAACCATCATGGCCGTGTTTCTAGGCCGCTGTACAGAGTTCACTCTACCCATACTCACTGTGTAGTCTTTGAAGTAGAGCTGAAGGGTGCATTTTAGTTCATCAATAAAATTCTGGGCGCCTAAAATGTGTTCTCATCTCTCCACTGAAGACGCATTTTTGACCTGCTCCAAATCCTTGATCTTGACCTTTTTCTCAAAGTAACCACTTGGTACTTTCCAAAGCCTACCACATCTCCTCTCTGTTTACAGAGTTAACTGGTCAAAGGTGCAGGCAGGGCATGGGGAGCAGGTATTAAATTATGTTACTGCTACAAATGTATAATATAGAGAAGGTATGACAAGGAAAAAAGTGAGAAAAGGGAAAAGTAACAGCAGGAATGGAGGAGCCAAACAAGAAAAGCTGAATTTTTTAAAAAGACACTGACAGGCTGGAGCAGAGATTAACAACTTTTTCTGTAAAAGGCCAGACATTAAATATTTTAGGCTTTGCAGGGAAAGAGGTCAACTTGAGGGTATTATGCAGGTATTTGTACAACAAGAGAGAAAACAAATATTTACACCTTTTTTATTGACAAACTGCAAAATATAGTAATTTAGTTCTTTTTTTGTAGTATAGGTCTACTAATTAGAAAAATGGAATTCTCTTAGAGAAGACAACATTCTCCTCAATTCAGGTTCAAAGTTAGTGTTCCCTGTCATAAAAATTGATTGAAAATGTTCACCTATTGATCTGCAATGACATTTTACATATTCACCTTTGAAAAGGCACACAGGTACTATGGAATACTGATGTCAATCCACACGCATATAATTTTAAATTGAGCATTTCACTGCCTGGAAAGTGTTTATAGAATTCTATTAGATTCTTTTTTTTTTTTTTTTTTCAGTATGCGGGCCTCTCACTGTTGTGGCCTCTCCCGTTGCGGAGCACAGGCTCCGGACGCGCAGGCTCAGCGGCCATGGCTCACGGGCCCAGCCGCTCCGCGGCATGTGGGATCTTCCCGGACCGGGGCACGAACCCGTGTCCCCTGCAGCGGCAGGCGGACTCTCAACCACTGCACCACCAGGGAAACCCTCTATTAGATTCTTCTCATGATATCTGCCCCTTTAGTATGTCAATATACACTAAATATAATCGCAGATTAATCATTTTCAACTGAATATTAGATGAAAGCGCCTCAGTTGCATGGTTGAATGCATTTTGAAATACAGAAATCTTCTTTGGAGACTTTTGGAAATCTAAAACAAACAAAACAAAACAAAACCGCTGCTGGAAGTACAGTGTGAGCTTGGGAAACATACCTACGAAGGCATTAAAACAAGCGGGTATTAAATTTCATAGAATGCTCTTCCAGCAGCTATTACATGCAGTATATCTCCTCCCTGTTATTACAGTGAACCACGTTGAAAGATTTGTCCAACGTTGAATTATCCTTACATTCCTTGGATAAGCCTTCCTTCCTGACCTTAACTCTTATTACACTGCTGGATTCAAAATATTACTAAGAAGTTTAATTAAGGTTTGTGCATCTATGTACATGTCAGACCAGTCTATAAATTTTTTTCCCGTGCAAGCTTTACCTGATAACAGTAACAAGATTATTCTAACCCTACAAAATGAGATGGAAATCTTTCCAAACTTTTTTATGAGCTATCGATAAAATAAGATGGGAGTTAATCTTCCTTGAAAGTTTATTAGATCTTGCTTGACAGTAGTGCCTCTGTTCAGAAGAAAATCCCTGAGTTCAATTTCTTTAATGTTTTTTGGTCCATATCAGTATTTTACTTCTTCCTGGATCAATTCTGGTAATTTATAGTTCCCTTAAAATTGTTCTTTTCCTATTGATTTTAAGATCTGTTGTATTTATATCTGCAGTTATACTTTCCTTCATTCCTGATGCTACTTGTGCTTTGCATTTGTCTTCATCGCACTTGCCAAACGTGTCTGTTTTACCAGTTTTATAATAAACCAGCTTCTCACTTGTTAACCGGCTCAATTTTTCCTGTTTCACTAATTTTTCTGTTTTTCCACTATTTTGTTGCTTATACTTTGTGTTAGCTCAATTGATGTTGAGTTTCCTGAGTGAAAAACACATTTCATTTACATTTATTTTTAATCTTTTTCTAATGCGTTTAAGCCTCCACTCCTCAGATTCTAAAGGCTGCTTTTACTGAAGTCCGAGGGCAATAAAATTCACTTCCCATCTAGACGTTGAATGAATCAAACTATTTTCTTTGCTGGCTTCTAGCATTTGACAACCCATTTATGAAGCCAGCACTTCATAAATTTAACCTATTAAAACATTTAAAATAAATCTCAACACATTTTCTAAGCATCAAGCCTTAAGCTTAATAATACTGAGAATTTATTGAGGAATCGCTCAAAAATGAATGGAAGAAGAAAAACAATTTAAAATGTTTTGTGGAGAGAAGGTAAATGGAAGAAAAATGTTTCCTCCAAAAAAACTAACACAAAATTTCAGACAGTTTACCAATTAACCCCTGTACAGGCAAAAGATTCAGAAGAGGACAGCCTGAGAACAGGCTTTGTGAGAAGAGAAGAGAGATTGTAGTTTGTGTTTAGGGCTGATCAAAGGCTGTTCTCCTCCAATTGCCACCCAGGGCCACTGTGGTGCTGGGAGCTGGGGTTACTGCTGGACAGTCTGTCCAGTGAGTGGGCAGTGGAGAGAAGTAGAGACCTATACAAGTGCTACTTTAAAAGGGTTGAATGAAGTGACACAAAGCAATGACAACTGGGTAGTGTTCCCAATGAATAGAAGGAATGAATAGCAATCTCCTCATAGGTTATTTGTTCAAACTAATGTAGGACTTACAAAGTCAAGTCCATAAATCTTGAGTGTACACCTTGAACTTTACATATGTTACACCCATGTAATCACCACCATGGTCATTTCCAGGATCTACGAAGGTTCCCTTGGGCACTTTCCCAGTTAGGACACCTCTCCAAAGGGTCACCACCAGTCTGACGTCTATCACTACAGATTACTTTAGCCTATTTTTGAACTTCTTATACATGGAGTTATATAAATGGAATGGACCCTTGTATCTTTCACTCAGTATCATTCTGTGAGATTCATCCATATTATTGTAGGTCTCAGTGGTCTTTTTAAAAAATAAACTTTTGTGTAATATTATTTTGTGCATTTTACACAAAATACTCTGAATTGATTTACTTACTCTACTGGAGGGCTGTTTCTCAAATGTTTCTGGCACATATAAGTAAAGCTGACACATTCTTGCATGTGTCTCCTCGTGGACATGACATTCATTTCTATTGGTGTATACTCAGAAGTGGAAACACTGTGTCAGAGGTTGTATATATGCTTAGCTTTAGTAGGTACTCCCAAACATTTAACCTCTACCAAGTGACATTTCCACCAGCAACATAAGAGTTCCAATTCCTTCAAATACTTGCCCAAACTATGTAAATGTTTAACCATGTAAATGGTTAAACTTTCATTTTAACCATTCTGGCGGGTATGTAGTAAGATCTTATTTTAGTTTCAATTTGCATTTGATCACCAATTATGTTGGGCACCCTTTCATATGTTTATTGCCCTTTTGAGACCTACTTTTGTAAAGCATCTGTTGAAGTCTTTGCCTATTTTTTGGACAGACTTCGTTTTTGAACCGTAGGCATTCTATCAATATTCTGGACTTGCATTCTCAGTAAGACACATATTACATATACATACCACCTTTTCACTCTTTTAGGGGGTCTCTGAACAAAAAGTTCTTCATTTTAATCAAATCAAATTTATTTTTTCTTTTATCATCCTTTTAGTGCCTTATTCAAGAAAAAATTGCCTGTCCCAAGTTCATATTCTCCTATGATTTCTTTTAGAAATCTAATTGTAATTTCAATGTATGAGGTAAGTGTCCAGGTTAATTTTTTTCCATATGAATAAGCAACTGACTCAGACTATTTAAAATACTTCTTTCCCCAGTGAATTCCACTGGCATCTTTGTAGTAAATCAAGTGTCAGTTTCTGTGTGTCTATCCTTGGGCCAATACAACTCTTAATCACTGCAACATCACAGTACGTCTTGATACTTTATAAACTCTCCAGCTCTGTTATTTTTCTTCAATACTGCCTTGGTCATTCATCAATTTCCACCAAAACCATTGGCTGAGACTTTGAAATTGCATTGAGTCTACAGTTCCATCTGTAGAGTACAGATATCTTATTGATACCCAGACTTGCAAGTCATGAAAATAAAATCTTTCCATTTGTTTAAGTCCACTTTAATTTCCCCCAGAAATGTTTTGTATTTTCAGTGTAGAGGTTGTGAACATCCTTCAGATATTTCAGGATTTATTCCAAGAAATTTTTTGTTCAATGGGTTGTTTCCAAATTCTGTTTTCTATTTGTTCTTTACTAAGTATTTATAATTATCATTGGTCTTTCTATATTGACCCAATATTCAACACTCTTGATAATTCGCTTATAATTTATAATAGTCCAAATATTATTCTGGAGTCTCTAGGTACTCCCACACATGATCTACAAATAATAACTGTTTTATTTTTCCAGTTTTGATGCTCTTTTATTTTCTCCTCATTACACTCACTAGAATCTTTAGTACAATGTTGAGTGGCAGTGATGACAGTGAACAACCCTGTCACCTAGTGAATGGGGAAATATTCAATATTTAATTAGGATGGTTTCTACAGATATTCTTTAACATATTAAGAATGTTTCCTTTTATTCCTAGTTTCCTGGGAGATTTTAACAGACATACGATTTTTCTCCTTTATTCTGTACATGTGGTTGATTTACAATGAACAAAGTAACATTCTACTTGATCATGATGTATTGTTCTGTAAGTTTATTACCAGATTCAACTTGCTAATATTTTGTTTGGGATTTTTGTACCAATGCTCATAAGAAATATTGGACAGTATTTTTCCTTTCTTACAACTGACGTTTGCGCTCACCTTTCTTTCCTCCTTTCTACTTCCTTGGGATTCGATTTGCTTTTCTTCCTCTAGTATCTTGAAATAGAAGCCTGGAGATCACTGATTTTCAACTTTCCTTTTGTAGTAGAGACATTTAAAGCAATAAATTTCCCTCTAAGCATTGTTGCAATGACATCCCATAGTTTTACATACAGGCATACATGAGCGAGATTGTGGGTTCAGTTCCAGACCATCACAATAAAGCAAGTCACACATTTTTTTGGTTTCCAGAGCACATAAAAGTTTTGTTTACACTATATTATAGTCTATCAAGTGTGCAATAGCAGTATATCTAAAAAAAACAATGTGTATACCTTAATTTAAAAATACTTTACTGTTGGGCTTCCCCGGTGGCGCAGTGGTTGAGAGTCCGCCTCTCGATGCCGGGGACACGGGTTCGTGCCCCGGTCCGGGAAGATCTCACATGCCGCGGAGCGACTGGGCCCGTGAGCTGTGGCCGCTGAGCCTGCGCATCTGGAGCCTGTGCTCCGCAACGGGAGAGGCCACAGCAGTGAGAGGCCTGCGTCCCGCAGAAAACAAAAACAAAAACAACTTTACTGTTAAAAAACATGCTAACCATCAACTGAGCCTCAAGCAAGCCATCACCTTTTTGCTGGTGGAGGGTCTTGCCTTGATGCTGATGGCTGCTGGCTGACGAGGGTGGCGGCTGCTGGAAGTTGAGGTGTCTGTGGCAGTTTCTTAAAATGAAACAATGAAGCATATGCCACAGTGACTGACTCCTCCTTTCATAAGCAATTTCTCACAGCATGCACTGCTGTTTCACAGCATTTTACCCACGGCAGAATGTCTTTCAAAACCGGCATCAATCTTCTCAAACCCTGCTGCTGCTTCATAAACTAAGTTTACATAATAGTCTAAGTCCTCTGTTATCGGTTCAACAATCTTCACAGCATCTTCACCAGTAGATTCCATATCAAGAAATCACTTTTTTTTTTTTTTTGCAGTACGTGGGCCTCTCTCACTGTTGTGGCCTCTCCCGCTGCGGAGCACAGGCTCCGGACGCGCAGGCTCAGCGGCCATGGCTCACGGGCCCAGCCGCTCCGCGGCATGTGGGATCTTCCCAGACCGGGGCACGAACCCGTGTCCCCTGCATCAGCAGGCAGACTCTCAACCACTGCGCCACCAGGGAAGCCCAAGAAATCACCTTCTTTGCTCATCCTTAAGAAGCAACTCACCTACTAGTTTTATCCTGAGATGGCAGGAATTCAGTCACATCTTCTGGTTCCACTTCTAATTCTAGTTCTCTTGCTGTCTCCACCACATCTGCAGTGACTTCCTCCATGAAGTCTTGAACGCCTCAAAGTCATCCATGAAAGTTGGAGTCAACTTCTTCCAAACTCCTGTGAATGTTGACATTTGTACCTCTTCTCATGAATCACAAATGTTCTTAACAGCACCTAGAATCGTGCGTCCTTTCCAGAAGATTTTCAATTTCCTTTGCCCAGATCCACCTGAGGAGTCACTTTATCTGGCAGCTATAGCCTTACGAAATGTATTTCTTCAATAGTAAGACTTGAAAGTTGAAATTACTCCTTGACCCTTGGGCTGCAGAATGGGTATTGTGTTAGCTGGCATGAAAACAACATTAATCTCTTTGTACATCTCCATCAGAGCTCTTGGGTGACCAGATGCATTGTCAATGAGCAGTAATAGTTTGAAAGGAATCTTTTTTCTGAGCAGCAGGTACCCACAGTGGGCTTAAGATATTCAGTAAACCATGTTGTAAACAGATGTGTTGTCGTCTGGAGTTTGTTGTTTCACTTATAGATCACAGGCAGAGTAAATGTAGCATAATTCTTAAGGACCCTAGGATTTTCAGAATGGTAAAGGAGCACCGGATTCAACTTAAAATCCCCAGCTGCATTAGCCCTTAACAAGAGAGGCAGCCAGTCCTTGAAAGCTTTGAAGACAGGCATTGACTTCTCCTCTCTAGCTATGAAAGTCCTAAATGGCACCTCCTTCTAATAGAAGGGTACTTCGTCTACATTGAAAATCTGTTGTTTGGTGTAGCCATCTTCATTAATGATCTTGGCTAGACCTTCTGGATAACTTGCTGCAGCTTCTACATCAACACTTCACCTTGCACTTTTATGTTATGGAGACAGCTTCTTTCCTTAAACCTCATGAACCAAACTCTGCTAGCTTCAGAGTTTTCTTCTGCAGCTTCCTTACCTCTCAGTCTTCATAGAATTAAAGAGAGTTAGGGCCTTGCTCTGGATTAGGCTTTGGCTTTAGGCAATGTTGAGGCTGGTGTGCTCTATCCAGACCCCTATAACGCTCTGCATATCAGCAATAAGGCTGTTTCACTTTATCATTCATGTGTTCACTGTAGTAGCTCTTTTAATATCCTTCAAGAACTCTTCCTTTGCATTCACAGCTTGGCTAGGTGTTTGGCACAAGAGGCCAAGTTTTTGCCCTGTCTCAGCTTTCAACATGCTTTCCTCATTAAGCTTAAATATTTCTAGCTTCTGATTTAAAGTGAGATGCATGACTCTTCCTTTCACTTGAACACTTAGAGGCCATTTTAGGGTTCTTAATTGGCCTAATTTCAATACTGTTATGTGTCAGAGAACAGGAAGTCCCAAGGAGAGGGAAAGAGTTTGAAATAATCAATATTCTCTTATATTTTTTCATGTATTTACTCTGTCTAGTGATCTTCATTCCTTCCTTTAGTTCCATGCTACCATCTGCACCATTTTCCTTTAACCTGAAGAATTC